>NC_087218.1:3047396-3059896 GCF_015104395.2 Macrobrachium nipponense | reverse complement strand
ATGCAAACGGGGAATAATAAAAGCCAATGAATTTCGTCGTGCCGTCGGTTGGAATTAAATCGGGAGGTTGATATACGTGAGGGCGGAACCCGCACTCCATCCGTCGCAAGTGGCTCGTAAATCAAACTTCAATATTTCCCCAAATTGAAACCGCACCTCCCGAATTCCAAGAATGGCGCCAGTAACTTCATCCAGAAAAACCTCTTCGCGACGCGAGATGAGATAACAATAATGAAGAGAATTTCGAATCCTCCCAACAACGGTTTTAGTCGCGTGGTAGCGAGTGCCGCCTCGCGGAGACGAGACACATCTGAGGATAAAAAGAGATCTCATTCCGGTGGCGGCAACAGACATCTATTAAGTATTTGAAGCAGCGAAGCGCTGTGCAAGATTATTAGGCTCCCAGATGCGACATGATAATTAATCCATTTTCTTTATGCTACGTGTTAGAATAGAACAAAATATATTAGGATTTAGGGCAAGTGCTCAGAGAGAAATTGACAGTAAGGAGGTTTGAAAGGTGTAACAGGAGGAAAACCTCAAAGCAGTTGCACTATGAAACAATATTTGGAGAAGGTGGAAAGTCAGATGAATGATAGGTAATATGAACGGAGGTACAGTAAAAGGAGACGAAAGGGGATTCTTGTTGTCTGTTGTTAAGAGAATGACTCATGAAATTCTGGTGAAACTAAGATTTGCTAAATTTTTCCAGCTCCCCAAGAACTGAAATTCCGTGAATATCTCGATGATACAAAGGGCCATATTTTCCTCAAACATGACATCTAAAACTGATATATAGTCTGTTTATCATTATCATTTTCCCACATTTCCGGTTGGTTTTCATGAACTTTAGGAGGTTCCTTCCCTGGGGCAGATTGGCATCACTGTAATATGGGATCAAGTTGCAGTACACGTCAAAATTTCTAAATTCAAAATTCCTTTTTTGCTTTTTGAATAACCGACAACTTTTACATGATTGTTATTAGTATTATTCACCGAATTTATGACTGGAGTTTCCTGTATTCGTTGGCATCATTAGTATACTCCTCCACTTTCTCTTGAGAATTTCATGAAACCTACAGCGACTGACATTTCGCTAATCATGAATTCACGTCACACGAAGATTTCAACGTAAAAAAGATCAGTATTACATGGTCAAGGCTTTTCTCTTGTTTTTCGATTAAGGTTTTTTGTCTTTTTTTTCGATCAAGGTTTTTGTCTTTTTTTTCCATCACGGTTTTTTTTCGATCAAGGTTTTTTTTTTCGGTGAAGGTTTTTTCTTTTTTTTAGATCAAGGTTTTTCTCTTTTTTTCGATTAAGGTTTTTTGCCTCTCTTTCGATCAAGGTTTTTGTCTTTTTTTCCATCACGGTTTTTTTTCGATCAAGGTTTTTCTTACTTTTTTTCGATCAAGGTTTTTCTTTCTTTTTTTTCGGTGAAGGTTTTTTCTTTTTTTTAGATCAAGGTTTTTGTCTTTTTTTTTCTATCAAGGTCTTTTTCGGTCAAGATTTTATTTTTCTTTTTTTCGATCAAGGTTTTTCTTTTCTTTTTTCGGTGAAGGTTTTTTCTTTTTTTAGATCAAGGTTTTTGTCTTTTTTTCCATCAAGGTTTTTCTTTCTTTTTTTTCGGTGAAGTTTTTTCTTTTTTTTAAATCAAGGTTTTTTCTTTTTCTCGATCAAGGCTTTCTTTTTCTTTTATTCGATCAAAGTTTTATTTTTCTTTCTTTCGATCAAGGTTTTGTTCGATGTTTTTTTTCTATCGATCAAGGTTTTTCCTCTTTTTTTCAATCAAGGTTTTTTTACTTTTTTCCGATCAAGGTTTTTTCGACCAAGGTTTTCCCTTTCTATTTTTCGATCAGGTTTTTTTTTCTTATTTTTTCGATCAAGGTAAGGTACATATAATCTTTTCTGAAAGGTACATTATTGCTTCACTAAAATTAACGCACAATCTTGAACATCGACCAGTAAATCACTGGTGGACCTTAACCCTTCCCCCCCCCCCAAAAAAAAAAAAAAAAGAAAAAAAAAAAAAAAAAAAGAAAAAAAACCCGTTGCGAATCTGTCCCAGTAAAACATCTGCTTGGAAATGAAGAAAATAGATTTTTTTTTTTTCAACCACCTCTGACACGTGTCTGTGTAGTGCAGGAAACTTTATAAAAAAAATATGTCTTAATCGGTTGTCAATATTAGCAAAAAATCGCTCGGCTAGATAGTAGTAATAATGCTTAAAAAGGGCAAATTTTTATATATTAAAATAAAAAAGATATTTTTAAAGGGCAAACACCAGAAATGAGGAGAAAATTTTGATAAATGGCTCTGCCGCATTCCAAATGCAGAAAGCTGCGTGGGAGGAAGACCTGAAAAACGATCTGAACAAATGTTAACCGTAAAAGGTATTTTGGCAAAAATGACGAAAATGTCAAGAAAATAAAGACCAATAAATTACACAATAGAAATATTCTGCATAAAAAAATATGAAATCGGTGTTTCGTGTTGGCGAAGTCTGCATAGATATAAAAAAAATTCTGTACTCTCTCTCTCTCTCTCTCTCTCTCTCTCTCTCTCTCTCTGTCCTATCTCTTTCATGTCTTGCAATCCAGACATAACCAGTCTATCTATCTGTCTGTTTATCTATCTATTTATCTATCTATCTCAGGGTCTTCTAGTGTATTCGTCAATGTGTTTTCTTTACAAATCTAAAATTTCGCCCAGAATGGAGTGGTCTTGGTCAGTTTATTGATTTTTCTTTTTTTTACCCACGAGGCCTGGTAGATCTAGGCATTGATTGAGGTAGTACCTGGTTGCCACCTGACTACTGTGGAATGCCTCAGGGTTTGGGGCGAGAGAGGAAAAGAATATGGGCCAAGCACTGGGACCTACGAGGCCATCCAGCGCTGGAAAGGAAATTGAGGGTAGGTGGGTGAGAAATATGTAACAGGAGGAAAACCTGACGGTTGTATTATGAAGTGATTATTAGGAGAGGGTGATAGCAAGATGGACGAAAGATAATATGAATGGAGGTACAGTAAAAGGAATGATAGGAGTTAAAGATAACAAGCAGATGGAGAGCAGCGATCATTTCCCAGGCGAATGACACCAACTGATCAAATCGGAAATGGAAGGACGCCAATAAAATCATTCTCAGTTCTTATTTTCGTGTCTGTTGGTAGGGTGAGTCCGGAGGTTCTCATCTGCCCTTATACCTCCTTCCAAACCTTGTTCTAATTTGGGGCAGTGGCCCATCCTGGCATATGGCCAGTTTAATCTAAACTAACCAACTGAAATTCGTAAAAAATAGCAATAAATAAATAAATAAATAAATAAATAAATAAATAAATAAATAAATAAATAAAAACAATGTAAAATAAAAAATAAATAAATAGATGAATAACAAAGAGGTGTGACCGTCTGCAATTCCCCTTGAGAACTTCAGATGTTCTCTACTCTTGCTAATATTATAATCTTTTCATAAAAAAAATTTTGTGGGGGGGGGAGGAGGGGGTTTAAAGCTCTTGCTTAGAATATTGACATCGCGCTTATAATGTTTAAATTCTCTTTCTGTTTAAAAAAAAAGCGTATATTATTTAATCCTGAAATAAACTTTCTGCAATATACTAGGAGCAATGCTTTTAAACCGTTGCCTCTCAATTTGGAAGTTCCCTGATGAGTGGCATCAACTCAACCGCCAATTTTGTAACAATTCTGACAACCACAAAACGGAGGGAATCACTCTCGAACTGGTTTCTGTTTTTACTGTAATCTATGTTTACGACTTCTTTGCAATGAACAAAGCAACATCAAAAAAGGAATATCTTAACTAGATTTTGGGAAAACAGCCAACGTTTTGCAAACAGGCTTAGAGGAATGAAGGTGGTAACCGGTTTAGAAAAAATCTGAAATATTTTCTCTCTCACGTATCCTGATGAGAGAGAGAAAAATAACAATAAAACTACACCAGATACAGACATCTTCAAAACAGGAATTTTATACAAAATCGTACTTCGCTTTTTGAGTTGCCTATCCAGCTCCTATCATGTGTCGCCTATCGGGAGAGTGAGTGATAGGGCTGCCTGACAATAACGCCATTGGCTGATCGGAAACGGTTCTCGAGAAACAGGGCGGAATGATCAAAGGAAGGAGGGAGAAGGTGCAATGAAAATAAACAAGGGAGCTTTGACTCTGCGTAAACTAAACTTAGTATATAGAATTTAGGTCAAAGACCAACCAACTGGGATATATGAAGTCACTCGGCGCTGAAACGCAAATTGGGTGCGGAAAGTTTTGAAATGTGGGAGCATATGAAAGGTCACTCAGCAACTGAAACGCAAATTGGGTAAGCGAAAGTTTTGAAAAGGTGGAGCAGAAAAGTTTGAAAAGTGGGAGCATAAAGTTTTTTGAAAGTGGAGGGAAGCTGAAGGTGAAAGAGGTTTCAAAGGTGGGAAAGCAGAAGGTTTGAAAGGTGGGAGCGAAAGTTTTTGAAAGTTGGGAGCTTGAAAAGTTTTGAAAGGTGGGATGCAGAAAGTTTTGAAAAAGTTTTGGCGGCAGAAAGGTTTTGGGAAAGGTGGGAGCAGAAAGTTTTGAAAAGGTTGGGAAGCAGAAGGTTTGGAAATGTGGGCAGAAAAAGTTTTGAAAGGTGAGAAAGCAAAAGGAAAGAAATTTTGTAAAGGTGGGAGGCAGAAAGTTGGTTTGAAAAAGTGGGAGCAGAAAGTTTTGAAAGGTGGGAGCAGAAAGTTTTGAAAGGTGGGAGCAGAAAGTTTTGAAAGGTGGGAGCAGAAAGTTTTGAAAGGTGGGAGCAGAAAGGTTTGAAATGTAGGAGCAGAAAGTTTTGAAAGGTGAGAGCAGAAAGTTTTGAAAGGTTTTGGGGCAGAAAGCTTGGTTGAAAAGTGGGAGCAAGAAAGTTTTGAAAAGGTGGGAGCAGAAAGGTTTTTGAAAAGGTGGGAGCAGAAAGTTTTGAAAGGTGGGAGCAGAAAAAGTTTGAAAGGTGGGAAAGCAAAAAAGTTTTGAAAAAGTGAAGCAGAAAGGTTTGAAATGTAGGAGCTAAGAAATGTTTTGGAAAAGTGGGAAAGCAGATAAAGTTTTGAAAGGGTTTGGGAAAGCTGAAGTTTTGAAAGGTGGGAGCAAGAAAGTTTTTGAAAAGGTGGGAAAAGCAGAACAGTTTTTGAAAAGGTTGGGAGCAGAAAGGTTTTGAAATGTAGGGGCAGAAAGTTTTGAAAGGTGAGAGCAGAAATTTTGAAAGTGGAGCAGAAAGGTTTTGAAAAGGTGGAAGCAGAAAAGTTTTTGAAAGGTGGGAGCAGAAAGGTTTTGAGAAAGGTGGGAGCAAAAAGTTTTGAAAGTGGGAAAGCAGAAAGGTTTTGAAATGGTAGGAGGGGCAGAAAAGGTTTTTTGACAAAAGGTGAGAAAGGCAGAAAGGTTTGAAATGGTTTTAGGAGCAGAAAGTTTTTTGAAAGGTGAAAGAGAAAGGTTTTGAAATGTAAGGAGCAGAAAGTTTGAAAAGGTTTTTTTGAGGAGCAGAAAGGTTTGGAAATGTAGGAAGCCAGAAAGTTATTTTTGAAAGGTTTGGGAGCAGAAAAAGTTTTAAAAGGTGGAAAGCAGAAAGGTTTGAAATGTTGGAGCAGAAAGTTTTTTTTGAAAGGTTGAGGAAGCCAGAAAAAGGTTTGGAAATTTTGTAAAAGGGGAAAGCAGAAAAGGTTTTTGTTAAAGGGTGGAGAGCAAAAGTTTTGACAAGGGGAAAGGCAGAAAGGTTTGGAAATGTAGGAGGCAGAATGTTTGAAATGTAGGAGCAGAAAGTTTTGAAAAGTTGGGAGCAGAAAGTTCTGAAAGGTGAAAGCAAAAAAGTTGAACTGTAGGAGCACGAAAGTTTGAAAGGTGGGGAGCAGAAAGTTTTGAAAGGTGAAAGCAGAAAGGTTTGAAAAGGCAGGAGCAGAAAGTTGAAAAGGTGAAAGCAGAAGGTTTGAAATGTAGGAGCAGAAAAGTTTTGAAAGGTGAAAGCAGAAAGTTGAAATGTAGGAGCAGAATGTTTGAAAGGTGGGAGCAGAAAGGTTTGAAACGTGAGAGCAGAAAGTTTGGAACTGTGGGAGCTGAAAGTTTGAAAGGTTTTGGGAGCAGAAAGTTTTGAAAGGGGAGGAAGGAAACGTTTCGAAATATTGGGAGCAGGAAAGTTTTGAAAGGTTTTGAGAGCAGAACAAAGGTTTGGAAGGGGAAAGCAGAAAAAGGTTTTGAAATGTTAGGAGCAGAAAGTTTTGAAAGGTGGAAGCCGAACGTTTTGAAAGGTTGAAAGCAAGAAAAAGGTTTGTTTGAAATTGTAGGAGCAGAAAAAGTTTTGAAACGGTGAGAAAGCAGAAAGGTTTTGAAATGTTAGGATGCAGAAAGGTTTGGAAAGGTGAAAAGCAGAAAAGCAGGAAAGTTTTGGGAAACGTGAAAGTTTTAAAAGGGGGGCCCAGAAAGGTATTGGAAATGTGGGAGCCTGAAAGTTTTGGAAATGGAGGGCAGGAAAAAGTTTCGAAATGTTGGGAGAAAACGAAACTTTTCGAAAGGTCGAGGGAAGCAGAAAGATTTGGAAAAAGGTGGAGAGCAGAAAGGTTTGAAGAAAAGGTGGGAGCAGGAAAGGTTTTTGAAAATGTAGGAGCAGAAAAGTTTTTGGAAAGGTAAGGGAGCAGAAATTTTTGAAATTTTTGTTAAAGAGAAAAGCAGAAAGGTTTTGAAATGTAGGAGCAGAAAGTTTTGAAAGGTTTGGGAGCAGAAAGGTTTTGAAAGGAGAAAGCATGGAAAAGGTTTGAAATATATGAGCAGAAATTTTGAAAAGGTTTTGAAAGGTTTTAAAAGCAGAAAAGGTTTGGAAATTGGGAGATCAAGAAATGGTTTTATGAAATCGTAGGGAGCAGAAAGGTTTTATGAAACGGTGGGAGCAGAAAGTTTTGAAAATGGTGGGAGGGAAAAAGTTTCAGAAATTTTTGAAAGGGAAGCAGAAAGGTTTTGAAATAGTGAGGAGCAGAAAGGATTTTGGAAAGGTTGGGAAAGGCAGAAAGGTTTTGAAATGGTAGGAGCAAGAAAGGTTTTGAAATGGTAGGGAGCAGAAAGTTTTGGAAAGTTTAAGGGAGCAGCAAAGTTATTTTGAAATGGTGAGGGAGCAGAAAGGTTTTGAAATTGTAGGAGCAGGAAGTTTGGAAAGGTGGGAGCACAGAAAGGTTTGAAAATGGTGGAGAAAGCAGAAAAGTTTTTGAAAATGGTAGAAAGCAGAAAGGTTTTGAAAGTGTAGGAGCAGAACGGTTTGAAAGGATTAGGAAAGCAGAAAGGTTTGGGAAAGGTGGGAAGGCAGAAAAGTTTGGAAATGGTGGGAGGCGCAGAAATAAATTTTGAAAGGTGAAAGCAGAAAGCGGTTTGAAATAAAAAGTAGGAGCAGAAAGTTTTGAAAGTTGGGAAAGGCAGAAAGGTTTGAAATGTTTAGGAAGCAGAAAGGTTTTGGAAAGTCAACAAAAGTTTTGGAAAGGTGGTAAGCAGAAAGGTTTTGAAATGGTAAGGGAGCAGAAAGTTTGAAAGGTGTAGAAAGCAAAAGTTAAAGGTTTGGAAAGGGGAGCAGAAAGTTTTGGAAATGTGGGAGCAGAAAGTTTTGAAAGGTTGGAAACAAGAAAGGTTTGAAATGGTAAGGAGCCAGAAATGGTTTGAAATGCGCGAAAGCAGAAAGTTTTGGAAAGTGTGGGAGCAAAAAGTTTTGAATGTGGGAGCAGAAAAGTTTTGAAAAGGTAAGATCAGAAAGTTTTGAAATGTGAGAGCAGAAAGTTTTGAAAGGTAAGATCAGAAAGTGTTTGAAAATGTGAGAGCAGAAAGTTTTGAAATGTGGGAGCAGAAAGTTTTGAAATGTGGGAGCTGAAAGTTTTGAAAGGTGGGAGCAGAAAGTTTTGAAAGGTAAGAGCAGAAAGGTTTGAAATGTGCGAGCAGAAAGTTTTGAAAGGTGGGAGCAGAGAGTTTTGAAATGTGAGAGCAGAAAGTTTTGAAATGTGAGAGCAGAAAGTTTTGAAAGGTAAGATCAGAAAGGTTTGAAATGTGAGAGCAGAAAGTTTTGAAAGGTAAGAGCAGAAAGTTTTGAAATGTAGGAGCAGAAAGTTTTGAAAGGTAAGATCAGAAAGTTTTGAAATGTGAGAGCAGAAAGTTTTGAAAGGTAAGATCAGAAAGTTTTGAAATGTGAGAGCAGAAAGTTTTGAAAGGTAAGATCAGAAAGTTTTGAAATGTGAGAGCAGAAAGTTTTGAAAGGTGAGAGCAGAAAGTTTTGAAAAGTGGGAGCAGAAAGTTTTGAAAGGTGAGAGCAGAAAGTTTTGAAATGTGGGAGCAGAAAGGTTTGAAATGTAGGAGCAGAAAGTTTTGAAATGTGGGAACAGAAAGGTTTGAAATATAGGAGCAGAAAGTTTTGAAAGGTGGGAGCAAAAGGAAAGGAACAAATGTAGGAGGGCAAGAAAGTTTTGAAAAGGTGGGCAGCAGAAAGTTTTGAAAAGTGGGAGCAGAAAGTTTTGAAAGGTGAGGGCAGAAAGGTTTGAAATGTAGGAGCAGAAAGGTGTGAAAGGTGAGAGCAGAAAGTTTTGAAAAGTGGGAGCAGAAAGTTTTGAAAAGTGGGAGCAGAAAGTTTTGAAATGTGAGAGCAGAAAGGTTTGAAATGTGGGAGCAGAAAGTTTTGAAAGGTGAGAGCAAGAAAGTTTTGAAAATGTGATGAGCAGAAAAGGTTTGAAAATGTTGGGAGCAGAAAGTTTTTGAAAGGTGGGAGAGCAGAAAGTTTTGAAATGTGAGAGCAGAAAAGGTTTGGATTAAATGTGGGAGCAGAAAGTTTTGAAAGTGAAGAGCAGAAAGGTTTGAAATGTGGTTTTAGCAGAAAGGTTGGAAATTGAAAGTGAGAGCAGAAAGGTTTGAAATGTGGGAGCAGAAAGTTTTGAAAGGTGAGAGCAGAAAGGTTTGAAATGTGGGAGCAGAAAGTTTTGAAAGGTGAGAGCAGAAAGGTTTGAAATGTGGGAGCAGAAAGTTTTGAAAGGTGAGAGCAGAAAGGTTTGAAATGTGGGAGCAGAAAGTTTTGAAAGGTGAGAGCAGAAAGTTTTGAAAGGTGGGAGCAGAAAGTTTTGAAATGTAGAAAGTTTTGAAAGGTGAGAGCAGAAAGGTTTGAAATGTGGGAGCAGAAAGGTTTGAAATGTAGAAAGTTTTGAAAGGTGAGAGCATAAAGGTTTGAAATGTAGAAAGTTTTGAAAGGTGAGAGCAGAAAGGTTTGAAATGTAGAAAGTTTTGAAAGGTGAGAGCAGAAAGGTTTGAAAGGTGGGAGCAGAAAGGTTCGAAATGTGGGAGTAGAACGTTTTGAAATGTGGGAGCAGAAAATTTTGAAAGGTTTACGCATAAAAGTTTGAAAGGTGCAACAGAAGAACCTCGTAGTTGCACTATGAATCAATGGTTAGGAGAGGGTGGAAAGTAAGATGGAAGAAAGAGAATATGTAAGGAGGTACAGTAAAAGGAACGAAAGGGGTTGCAGCTAGGGTACGAAGAGAAGAAAATGCCTACACGAGTTTCACAAATTGTTGCCTTTAAGAACGTTGAATGGCCATTTCTTACGTATTATCAATAGCATTATATGATACTTATCTTTCGAAGAAAACTGCTTCTTTCAGTTCAAGAGCAGATGTTTCTTTCATCTCCCACTAAGAGACCAATGATCTTCGTGAACAAACGAAGAAAAGCCGTTAATATGTAAAATTCCTAACCGGCTCATAAAAATACATGAGTTTATGTAAATTCGTAAGTATGCAACAATAGGACATAAGTTCGTTTAATTACATTCACGTATTTTCAGCAAAAAAACAAAAAAAAACTGAATGACCTCGACGCGCGTCATTTATAATGCATAATTTTGGATGAGGAGATGGAGAGAGAGGAGAGAGAGAGAGAGGGGGGGGGGGGGGGGAGCCCTGGTGGAACATTTCCATTTTAAAATCTACTTTGTTATACAGAAGACCAGGAAGCCTCCCTCGGCTGTTTAAAATGATCTTCATGCCACGTGTTCTTTATGGCTGGTCTCAACGATAAGATTACTGCTGGGAGAGGGTGTCAAAGCAGTCAGTTAGGCTTAATAGGACTCTCTTTCTCTCTCTCTCTCTCTCTCATCTCGTCTCTCTCGTCTCTTCTCTCTCTCTCTCTCTCTCTCTCTCTCTCTCTCTCTCAGGAGGTAAAAGTAAGAAAGGACGGTTTACATAATTCCTCGCTAAAAGAAATAGGGAGTGAATGCCATTTATTTTTCCTTTTCTATCTTCACAAAAGGCATGATGCTGCTGCACCCTCCCTCCCTCCCTTCCTCTGACCTGCCTCCCTCCCTCCCCCTAACCTGTCCTACCTGTAGCCATCTCTATATGTTGGAGCGAAGTGCACACCTGTCGATGAGTAACTTCCCATTACGTCGTCCTCAGGCAGGTAAATGTACCCAGCTGAGCGAAGCCAAAAGGTTTGTTTATTATTTGGGCGTTAAAGTTTATAACCACGTTGCTGCCAAAAGGGAATCATTCTCTCTCTCTCTTTCTCTCTCTCTCTCTCTCTCTCTCTCTCTCTCTCTCTCTCTCCACTTTCGGATGCCTCAATGTATCCTATTTGGGGAGGCGATGAAGACCTCTTACACCACAAGTATCTACCGTCTGCCTCACAAGTGGCAAATCGACTTGTCTTCCATTTCATGACTGCTGTCGACAAATCTGCGGAGCTTAAAAGTGACTTACATTTAACGGAATATAGAATATATAGAGTTTATAGGCCAAAGGCCAAGCACCGTGACCTACGAGGTCATTCAGCGCTGGAATGGAAATTGACAGTAGGTAAGTTCGAAATGTCTAAGAGGAGGAAAACCTCAAAGCAGTTGGACTATGAAATAACTCTTAGGAGAGGATGGATAGTAAGATGGGAGAGATATGAATGGAGGTACGGTAAAAAGGAATGGAAAGGTTGCAGCTAGGGGCCGAAGTGACGCCCCTGCAAAGAACTTTGTAAAATGCCCCCTACGGTGCAGCACCCGTTCCCGCCCCCCCGAGGGTGGCCGACTGTTGCACTAAGCTTTGAACCTTTGAAAATTTTGCGGTACATTTGATTGAAACCTCAGGGGTAAAGAAATCTCAGGTGCCGATGTTAATTGCAATTTCCAAAGACGACCAGAAAAACGAAATAAGGGGAAAGTAGTACTAGCAATGCATCGGAGGCCTTTGAAAGCTGTAGCCAGAGCCCGTGCTGGCCTAAGATTTATTCGAACAATGAAGAAGAAAACTCGCAAATACAAAGCATCGCCAGAACCTGTTTTACCAGTCAAATTGAAGTGTCAAAACTGATTGATTGATTGATCTGTTATCTAGACAAACTTAGATTTAAAACATCTGTCCGACATCAGCTGGAGGAAGTCTTTACCAGGTCCAATTGAAATATTCTTTATAAATTTTTGTTACAGCTCCAATGGAAATATTCTTTATTAATTTTCTTTAGTCTTAATGAACCGGAACATCTACCGGATATTTTTGGATATCGCCTTAGAAAATATGGAGAAAAAAAAAAGTAAATGTAGGTCATTAACAAAATAAACATTTTGCTTACTTGCCCTAACTTAAGCATCCAACTGTTGGAGTTGGGAACATACACCGTCATTTCCGGTACACTAAAACGACAGCGTACATAAACAAATAGTTCCGTTTCGCGTTGGGGTCTTTAACTTGGCCAAAATTTATATACTGATTCAGCCCATTAATTCTTACACCTTCGAAATTTTCTGTTCCGTCACGTTCTACTCGTTACCTTTCCTAGCAAGAACTGAACATACAGTGCAAGGCCAAGAGAGACAAGGTCTACCCAACTGGGTGGAGTCGTCTCCCATCTGGGGTAACTACATAGGCGATGACGTATCTTAGAGGTACCTGCTAAAGGTCCCTTTTTCGTTTTCTTTACGGAAATTCACCTGATGACGCAATAAGGAGGTGGACGAAGCTCCGCCTGCATTGGGAGATTTTGGGGGAAGTGAGCAGACTTTCTTTTGTCCTTGATACAGTGTATGGATGGAGGGAGATTCTCTGGAGCATTTCTCAAAATACGTGAATAAACATAAGAGAATACAGTACGATCAATTAGAAGCATCACTTGAGATGTCAACACTAATAACGAAGTCTTTCATATGTAGGAGTACATGGGAGCCGATTTTTCTTACTGGGCAAGGCTCAACCCCCTAGAAATGAAATAGTTTCTTGACGCTAAAGAAAAATTGAATGTTGGTAGATGAGACTGTTAATTATTGTTGAAACATACTTAACGATGACAATATCTGGAACATATATATATATATATATATATATATATATATATATATATATATATATATATATATATAGATATATATATATATATATCCAATATGCTACCAGAACCAATTTAAAGTTTCACTGATTCTTGCTTAACCTTCCCTCAACATAAAACAAACGTTCTATTTTTAGTAGGTTTTAAACCTTACCAAGTACCCA
>NC_087218.1:3039896-3042396 GCF_015104395.2 Macrobrachium nipponense | reverse complement strand
ACGACACCGGCCAGAAATTTTATTTCAATGCGATGATAAAGAAACAACGGTAGAAAAGGTGGTTGCAAAGTACGAAAACCGGCCAGAAATGTTATTTCAATGCAATGATAAAGAAACAACGGTAGAAAAGGTGGTTCTACAGTACGAAACCAGCCAGAAATTTTATTTAAATGCGACGATACAGAAACAACGGTAGAAAAAGTGGTTCTAAAACCGACCAGACATTTCATTTAAATGATTTTTGCTCCTATCGGCATGATCAGAGAACCAACTAAACGCTACGTGAAATTCATCATTTCGCAGAAAGACAATAATTCCAAATATCATGACGTCTGGCATGACTAAACAGTTTGAAGCGAATGCGCATCATATGTTAGGCAAACATAAAACTTCATGACACCTCATGGTGTCTTGATTTCCAGGTGCTGACGTTCGGGGAATCTTAGATCGCTGCTTGAAAGCGCTCGACGAGAGAGAAAATCAATATCACAATATGACGAGAATTACGAGGAAAGCATTCAACTTTCCAGAGACATTAGGTTGATGAGGCTGGATGGAGTTAGTAGAAACCCTTACGAGAAAGTGCAGACAGGGGCGAAGGTGCAAGAGAGAGGAGAGAGAGAGAGAGAGAGAGAGAGAGAGAGAGAGAGAGAGAGAGAGAGAGGACGAGTTTCGCTCTAAATCTAAATGGGAAGTTAGTCGTGAGGGACGCTGGATTATAATCAGCTGGCGTACTACAGCTTCGAAATTGAATAGCAGGAAAGACACAAATATGGCTGCCTTCTCTTTGAGCGTTTTGTATGTGAAAATGAACTTTAATATGTGGATCAACACTGATTCAAAATTGAATGTTCTGTGCAGAAGAAAATACCAAATAAAATAGCTATTATATATATATATATACACACAGCACACACAACACACACACACACACACACATATATATATATTATATATATTATATATATATATATATGTATATGTATATATATATATATATATACGTATATATTTAATATATATATATAGATATATAAATATATATATATATATATATATATATATTATATATATATATATATTATATATATATATATATATATATATATATATATATATATATATATATATATATATATATATATATATTATCTAATATATATTATATATATATATATATATATATATAATATATATATATATATATATATATATATATATCTTATATATATATATAGAGAGAGAGAGAGGAGAGAGAGAGAGAGAGAGAGAGAGCTCATGTCACAATATATAAATACGCTTTCCATTGCTTTTGTTGTGAAATCTTCAACTCCAACATTCTTAAAAAAAAAAAAAAAAAAAAAATGATTAATATAAGCAAAAAATGGTTTCCCTCTTCTTGAGCTTCAGTTCACTGACATATTCAGATGAATCAAGTAATAAACACGGCATAACAATAAGCACAGTTTACTGGTAGCTAAACACTTGTCTTACTGATTTTTCAGTGGGAATAAACTCCATCTTTTCTCAATGCACAGGGGGAGTATGGCGTCAATTATATAAGTTCCTAAATAAAGCACGTAACAAATGCGCCCATGTTTCATCGGCGCAATCGAAGTTTCCTGTACAGCGTATAACGCTGTAATGAGCCGCAGCCCGGTGGTGGCATGTCCCATAGCATTGCCAGACGCATGATCATGGTTAACTTTAACTTTGAATTAAAAAAAAAAAACTACTGAGGCTAGAGGGTTGTAATTTGGTACGTTTGATGATTAGAGGGTAGATGATCAACATACCAATTTGTAGCCCGCTAGCCTTAGTAGTTCTTACGATCTGAAGGCGGACAGAAAAAGTGCGGATAAAAAAACTGCGGACGGCCAGACAAAGCCATCTCAATAGTTTTCTTTCACAGACCACAAAAATATGGTGAAAGATATCCTGAGGAAACAGCGACCGGGAAAATAGCAGCTTAAAAGTTCCAATCAAACAACGGACGCACACGAGTGAAAATAAACGTCAATCATGATCGTTTCTGTTTGTTTTTGAGGGCATTTTGGATCATTTCCGCCTGCTTTTGGGCCGCTAATCACGGGCATGAATTCAGAATTGCAACATATTGCAATCTGCTGGCAATATGGCAATGTCACAATCAGTGCACAATTCGCCAATGTTCCACTTTTAGACACGGGACAGTTCCTCGTCGTACGAGTGGATTTCGCGCTCGGCTACCAATCCGGTGGTCCAAAGTTCGATTCCCCGCTCTACCAACGCGGAATTTGAGGAATTTATTTCTGTCGATAGAAATTCATTTCTCGATGTGGTTCGGATCCCACAATAAGCTGTAGGTCCCGTTGCTAGGTAACCAATTGGTTTGTAGACACGTGGAAATATCTAATCCTTCGGGCCAGCCCTAGGAGAGCTGTTAATCAGCTCAGTGGTCTGGTTAAACTAAGATATACTTAACTTAACTTAGACAGGGGATACGTTTCGGATGACTTTC
>NC_087218.1:2994896-3034896 GCF_015104395.2 Macrobrachium nipponense | reverse complement strand
CCACTAACATTTCAGCGTCTAATATATACAGTATAACAGTCTCTCTCTCTCTCTCTCTCTCTCTCTCTCTCTCTCTCTCTCTCTCTTTCAAAATATATATACTATATATGTGTGTGTATGTGTAAATATAGTATACATATGTATATATAAATATATGTATGTATAGGGTATATATAATATATATAATATATATATATAGTATATATATATATATACATACATACATATATATATATATATATATATATCTATATATATAATATATATATATATATATATATATATATATATATAAAGTTACTAAGCAACGAAGGAAAAATAAAAAACGGAGTTTCCGCAAGATCTTTCGACGTTCAACGTCCTTTACTTAGCAGATAAATCCAGTTTATCTTGCTAGTAAAGACGTTGAACGTCGAAAGATCTTGCGGAAACTCCGTTGTTTGTTTATTTTTCCTTCGTGGCTTATACCTTTATTTATGGATTTATCACGTTCCAAACTTTCGTGATTGAGTTATACATACATACATTCATACATATATATATATATTATATATTTATATATATATATATAGATATTTATATTATACATATATATATATATATATATATATATATTATATATATATATATATATATATATATACACATAACTTTTCATGGATAACTAATCTTGCTTCTAAGGTTATGACCTTTGGCTGTAAAAGAATTATTTCATTTTGACGGCTAATATCACAAGTTGTGGGGAGGTTGCTGGGACATACCCTCACTCGCTGTCTTCTTTGTTATTATTGTGGAACGAATCGTCTCAAAGATGTCCAAAATAATAAAGCCAATTATTTATAATGGGAATGTGGATGATCCATTCCTTATTTCGAGTCACCTAAATGACAAAAACAGTAATATTTGTGGCAACATGAAACCAAACAACAAACTTAATTTCTTCGCTATCCAGGTGGACAAATATAGCGGTTCTTTCACGAATCTGAGTCATCAGATGTAAATAAGAATTAAATATTCATTCAACATTTCAAGCAACGAGTGTGTGAGTGTCAGGTCTTCACAGATAAGCCACATTTATAGGGATCACAACCACATTTATATTATTCGATACTTAAACGGTGCTAACGTCAACATTAATCAATCCGAACTTTCAGTATATGTTCGAATCATGTTTATGCTGGCTTGCAAAAAAAAAAAAAAAAAAAAAAAAAAAACAGGTCAAACTCTCACTAAACAACAGTTCAAATGCTCACAAATATCAGTTCAAACTCTCTCAGGTAGAAATTGGCCTTCAAACTCGCTTATGTAATGTACTGAAAGAACAACACTATAAAACTTGCTAACCCTCTGCTATCCGAATCACCCTCAGTAAAGCTATAAATTATTTATTGGTGCAGTCTTACTTTACAGAACAAGTTCCGATTTAAATAGAATACAGAATATACTGAAATATAACGTATAGAATTTAGGCCAAAGCGCTGCCTTACTTTACAGATCTAGTTCCGATTGAAATAGAATATAGAATATATTGGAATAAACAGTATAGAATTTAGTCCAAAGCGCGGGAACCTATGAGGTCATTCAGCGTTGAAGGAGAAATTGACTGCAAGAGTGTTTGAAAGGCGTAACAGGAGGAAAACCTCAAAGCAGTTGCGCTATGAAACAATTGTGAGAGAGAGGGTGGAAAAACAACGCTTATTTTCATAATCATGTAAGTAGGCGTCTCCTTGGAGTTGAACCAAACGACTTCCATTGGTTACATTTGCCATTTTGGGCAATACGCTTCCTAAGCGAGCCCAGCGAGGGAGCAGCGCCCTTCCCTTGCGAAAGCCTCGACGTTTATAGTTTATGCTTCTAGGACACCTCCCTCCTCATTACCGGGACTTCTCTCTCAACTGCCAGACTAAAAACTATACACTTGCTTTTGAATATGATTTCGTAACCCCACTGTACGGATGTTTCGTGATGTTACTCTCCTTTCGCTCGCTCGGGGAGAAAGCCTACAAACTACTTTGTTGTTGCTGTTGTTTGTTGTTGTTGCGTTGTTGTTTATTGTTGTTGTTGTTGTGAGGGGAGGGGGTGGTAGGAGATCCGTATGGAAGAGCCTAAAAAGGTTAGAGGTACAGGAATTTTAGGATACGGTATTTATGCTTTATCTTAGAATGAAAATGTAAAAAATAAATAATGTGCATGTTAAACAGTACAGAATAATTATTTCTAATAAAATATACCATATTTATTTTAATTTTCGTTGGTGAAACAACGCTGTATTTGATCATAGATTTTAGCACGCGCCCCCGAGTAAGCTGGAGGTCGGATCTAGCCTTGTTTTTGTGTGACAAAATGGTTCATCGGAGAATAACCTTTCTCCATCATCAGATATTTCTTGTTTATTTTTTATTTTTTTTATAGATATTGCAAATTCTGTGTTCCTGCGCTATCGTTCTTGCCTTGCACTATTTCTCCATCGTTAATGTTAGTTTGGATTGAATATCGTTAATGCCGTTTATTTGTGATTCATTATAAACCTCTGTCTCTGTCTCATATATAATATATATATATATATATATATATATATATATATATATATATATATATATATATATATATATATATATATATATATACAGAAGCCAGGTACTATGTCGTACCTCTAAGTAAATGGGGATACAATCCACAATGAAGTAAAATCCTCTTGTAGTTTAAGATATATATATTTCTTGTAAAGTATTAAAGCTTTCGACCATCAACTGTGGTCTTGTTCACTAGTGAATAAGACCACAGTTGATGGTCGAAAGCTTTAATACTGTACAAGAAATATATATTTTTAAACTACAAGAGGATTTTACTTCATTGTGGATTGTATCCCCACACATATATATATATATATATATATATATATATATATATATATATATATATCTATAGATATATTTATATAAATATATATATATATATACATATAATATATATATATATATATATATATATATAATATATATATATATATATTTATATATCAAATAACAAAAGGCAGAAAAAGAAATATTTCAATTGAGTGCACGAATTTGCATACACAGCAGAATTGGGCATCAAAAGACATTCATCCACCCAATATGGTATCATAAACACACATCCACATGCAAGTAGTTAAAAGTCTAAATGAGTACGATACGACCGCTCGTATATATATCTTCCGTGAACTCTGGAATGGACTATCACGGGACCTGGCAGGGTTATAGTGAGCAGGGCTATTTTTATGTTCACTCCCTTCCTAACCAGACCCGAAAGTAATCAGCGAACTGACCCTCGGCAGCTCGGTAATTGCCCGAGAAACTAGAAAACTAATCACCATTTTTCCCCCATTTCTGAAGAGCGCACCGAGATTGCATCGTGCTTAGCACAACTTTCGATATTTCTTTGTCGAGGGAAAAGTTGGATAATCAGGTTTGCAATGGAACTTTCGTCTCAAGTCTACGAGGGGAGGAAATTCGCTTCGTCTTCGACTCGCTCGTTTCGAGGATTGTATGATGCAACTTGGCATCGCTCGTGCTTGTGATGTAGATGGAGTTTTACCGTTGCAGGCACTGCTCGGCGCGAAGGGCAAACCGTTCTTTAAGTGTTCCAGTTCGTTTGAAACGTCCGCACACGCTTTCAGCGTCGTTGAATAAACTGCCATCAAAATACTTAACTCCTTAACAACGACACGACTGCAGTTGCTTTTCTTTTGTCGGTCTATATGTCGGTTTCTTTGGACGTTTCCGGACCTTATGAATCCCTTGCAGATTCGTGACGAGGCAACCCTCTTTGATCTTGTGATGCCAGCCCAAATGATGAGTTGTCAGGATGACTTTCTCATTGACCTTACGCGCAGACAGCTGCAATCTTGCGATGATGTATTGCCCACTGGGTTCAGGATGGCGCCTCACACCAAACTAATATTGATGGACTTCATTTAAGGACGGAAACTCATCTGCCAGTGGCTTCATAGATAAATGTATTTAAAAAAAGGCGAAGGAGTTATATAACACATGAGATGAAACACGCTTTCTCGTCGGAGCTGATGATATAATCAATATCAAGAAAAAAAATTAGACTATGTCATGCTGTGCTTCAGCAGCTCCGCACAACTTTCTCTCTCTCTCTCCGCACAACTCTCTCCTCTCTCGTCTCCTCACTACTCCTCTCTCTCTCTCTCTCTCTCTCTCTTCCACAGTAAGCATCATTTATGGGAACCCCAACAAACCCTACTAGTCTCACGATTCATAATGACAAAACTGCTAGTCGCTGATCTCTTCGTTACAGAACAGTGATTACTGCAGATGGAGTGTTGGCGCGACTCGGCGAGTGAGTCTATGTGATATAATGAGGTGATACCCGCCGAGCTACCAAACGCCAGAAGCCTTGTTCTTAAGGACGGTACTTCGGGGGTGATTTATCAACCGGAGTGGAATGAGTATTTCTCTCTTGGGGGGGAATGGCGGCTACCCTCTCCCTATCTGCTCCTCCTCTATAGTCTTCTCGCTTCTTCCTCTTCTGTCTTCATCTACCTCGGTCCCTCGACCAACGAACAAAATAGGTTCGCTTGTCGGTGCTACTTTGGGTTGTTATCTACGTCACCTATCCCGAGGTGCTAATGCTAGTACCAAACACCGCATGGGAGTAAATGTATACAGTAGACGGCCGCACGAAGTTATCGTTTATTTAATAAAAATGTGTCGGCCACACAACATAGAAATGGGTGTATATAATACTATGATCGCCGAGGGGCTAGTACTAAACACGGCGTCCCAAGGAGCTTCCGCCACGTTTAGTACTAGCACCAAGGAGCTTCTGCCATATTTAGTACTAGCACCTTGTCTTTGGAGACGGACATGTTTACATCACCCCAAACTGATTTACACATTCTGTTTCCTAATATTTCTATGTATAGAGTCATTTCCTTTCAAGATTTCGAGTAACGATTTCCTTGACATTTTAAATCTTTACTTTTCCGTGAGTATAAATGTTCGTTTAACTGGGAAATAAGTAAGAGAAATAAACAAAGCTTTCCATGAAAGGATGGGCAAGGCTGACAGCAGTTACAAGGAGTTACAAGGATTATAATTTCTCAAAGACTTGTTAGTCAATCTGAGGAAACATCGTGCGCTCACTTATTTCTAGGAGCAGGTTTAAGTGTTCATTCACAGTGTAAGCAGAGAGAGAGAGAAAAAACTTTATTTAGAAGGCGGTAAAAAATACGCTTTACATTATGTACATGTTACAATGAAATACGAAATCAAGTCTTCCCGAAATATGCGGTTAAATTTTCTTATGGAGTCTGCAATTACCTCAAGAATCGATGATATTTTCGTGTGTCAGTCTAATTATGATCCTTTTCTCCGCCGAAAATGCAAATTGGTCCACATAAACAACATTTCACGAGGAATTGTTCACTGGTATTACAGCGAGGTCAAAGCCAGGTCAAAAAGTCACGTGCCGGAACTTACGAATTAAGCGATGTCGAGACTTCATATGGCAAGCATAATCTATCTTTTATAATAATAAAATCCGAGCGGATCTTCCTTGTTTGTCCGCCCCGGGTGGGGGCTGGGTAGGTAGGATATCGGGAGGGTAAGGGAGACGTGACGGGTAGCGCCAAGTTCCAGCGCAGCGTAGTGCGCGCCATCAAGCTCGTCCAACAGTGATGTCGATGTGCGGAGTTGGTCAAAGTCTAGTCATAATTATAGAAGTCAAAGGCCAATAAGAATTTAATTTTGGTCATCATTTCTATACTTCACTAGATGGATATTTCATGGCTTGAGTAACTTGTATATTAAGAGTAATTATACACTACAACAATACTTTCAAATATGAGCTTATTTTTCTACGAAACCGATGTAGTAATGTCATCACCATGCATGAAACTCTAAGAGATTCGCGCTTGATTTTGATTTTAATTTTGATTTTACCGAATAGCATTAGACTGAGGCTCTTTTCGTCTTTTGTCTTCGACCAATTTAGCTGATAAGTGCTGGAAATCTCGTATCATCTTCTCGTGCAGTATTTACAGCTTAGTTACCTGCATCAGATGGTCGAAATAAGATTATTGAGGAGAATAGTATAAGATAAAAAACTATTTATATATATATATATATACTATATAATATATATATATATATATATATATATATATATATATATAAAAGTATATATAAAAATATATATATATATATATAAATACATATATATATATATATATATATATATATATATATATATATATATATATATATTATATATATATATATATATATATATATATATATATATATATATATATATATATATATAATATATATATATATATATGACCTGATCTCGGTCATTTGTGGGTTCGGGATATGAAGGAAAAAACAGGAGAGAGATAAATTTACATGCATGCAATGATGTAGGACATGCAAAAATAATAATCGATGAAACGTTTAACACTGGTGTATTCTCTTAGCTACACAGGTGGCCTGTAATTATTACGTTAACTATACTAGTGCACAAACCGGACGGCAGGTTAGACTGTTATTGACACTCATGACGATACACGTCTTTGTGTGGCGGCCGACGGGAATGGGACTGCGGGGCACTGGGCACCAGTGCTGCCACACCTGCCCGCCCGTCCCGGGACGCTCGCGGACGCCTGCCCGCCCGTCCCGGGAAGCTCGGCAGACGCCTGCCCACCCATCCAGGGATCTGCGGCGGACGCCTGCCCGCCCCCCATCCTGGGATGCTCGGCGGACGCCTGCCCGCCCGTCCCGGGACGCTCGGCGGACGCCTGCCGCCCGTCCCGGGAAGCTCGGCAGACGCCTGCCCACCCATTCCAGGGATCTTGCGGCGGACGCCTGCCCGCCCATCCTGGAATGCTCGGCGACGCCTGCCCGCCCGTCCCCCGGGACGCATCGGCGGACGCCTGCCCGCCCGTCCCGGGACCCACGGCGGACGCCTGCCCGCCCGTCCCGGGACGCTTCGGCGGACACCTGCCCTGCCCGTCCCGGGACACTCGGCGGACGCCTGCCCGCCCGTCCCGGGACCCGGCCCCCGGCGGAGGACGCCTACCACCGCCCGTCCCGTACGCTCGGCGGATGCCTGCCCGCCCGTCCCAGGAACGCTCGGCGGAAACGCCTCCCTGCCCACCAAACCCGTCCTGGGACCCGCGGCAGACTCCTGCCCGCCCGTCCCGGGACCCAAGCGGCGGACGCTGCCCGCCCGTCCCACCTCACCCACCTGTCCTAGCACCCGTGGCGGGTCTCAACCCGCCAGTCCAGCACCCATGGCGGACACCGCCCGCCCGTCCCACCTCACCCACCTGTCCTAGCACCCGTGGCGGGTCTCGCCCCGCCAGTCCCAGCACCCATGGCGGACACCTGCCCACCCGTCCTGGGACGCTCGGCGGACGCCTGCCCCGCGCCGTCCCGGGATGCTCGGCAGACGCCTGCCCGCCCATCCCGGGATCTGCGGCGGACGCCTGCCCGCCCGCCCGTCCCGGGACGCTCGGCGGCCGCCTTGCCCGCCCGTCCCAGGAGCTCGGGGGGGGGGGGGGGGGGGGGGGGGGCGGCCGCCTGCCCGCCCCGTCCGGGACGCTCGGCGGACGCCTGCCCGCCCGTCCCGGGACGCTCGGCGGATGCCTGCCCGCCCGTCCCGGGACGCTCGGCGACGCCTGCCCCGCCCCGTCCCGGGACGCTCGGCGGACGCCTTTGCCCGCCCGTCCCGACGCTCGGCGACGCCTGCCCGCCGTCCGAGACCCTCGTCGGATGCCGGCCCGCCCGTCCCGGGGGGACCCACGTCGGACGCTGGCCCGCCCGTCCCGGGACCCACGTCGGACCCCTGCCCTGCCTGTCCCGGGACGCTCGGCGGACGCCTGCCCGCCCGTCGCCCGGGACCCGCGTCGGGACGCCTGCCCGCCCGTCCCGGGACGCTCGGGGGTCGGGCTCCGGGCGGGACGCTCGCGGACGCTGCACCGCCCGTCCCGGGACCCGCGTCGGACGCCTAACCAACCCGCCCGTCCCGGGACGCTCGGCGGAGCCCTGACCCAGCGGGTTCCCGGGCGCTCGGCGGACGCCTGCCCGCCGTCCCGGGACCCACGTCGGACCCCCTGCCTGCCCGTCCCGGGACGCTCGGCGGGCAGGCGTCCGCCGGGGGGGGTTTCCAGCGTCCCGGGAGCGGCCCGGGAACGGGAGGGAAGGCCGGCCCTCCCCCCCCGGCCGAGGCGTCCCGGGACCGGGAGGGCGGGCAGGCGTCCGCCGAGCGTCCGGGACGCTCGGCGGAAAGCATGCCAGCCCCGCCGTCCGAGACTCCCTCGTTCAAGGATGGGGCCCGGACCCGAGTCCCGGGACCCACCCGTCGGACGATGGCCAAGCCCCCCGGTCCCCGGGGGACCCACGTCGGACCCCTGCCTGCCCGTCACCCGGGTACGCTCGGGCGGACGGCTGCCCCAGCCCGTCCCGGGAACCCGGGCCCCGTCGGACGTCCTGCCCAGCCCGTCCCGGGCCGACTCGGCCGGAGGCGGGCAGGGCCGGGACCGGGAATCGTCGGCGGACGGCCTGCCCCGCTCCGGCCCAGACCACCGGCCGACGTTCGGAACGCTCCTACCCGCCCGTCCCGGGACGCTCGGGCTTAACCACCCTGCCCGCCCCTTCCCAGGTACCCCGCGTCGGCGGAAACGCCTTGCCCACCCCCGTCCCTGGGACCTTCGGCGGACGCCTGGACCGCCCGCCCGACCGTCCCGTGGGAACGCCGGGCGGACGCCTGCCCCCGCCCCGTCCCGGGTGGGTTTTACTGCTCGGCAGACGCCTGCTCCCGCCCGTCCCGGGACGCTCGGCAGACGCCCCTGCCCCGCCCGTACCCGGGACTCCCGCGGCGGAACCGCCTTATCCCGCCCGTCCCGTGGGACCCGCGACGGATGCCTACCCGCCCCCCTCCCGGGACCCGCGGCGGACGCCTGCCCGCCCGTCCTGGGACGCTCGGCAGACGCCTGGCCGCCCGTCCCGGGACGCTCGGCAGACGCCTGCCCGCCCGTCCTGGGACCCGCGGCGGACGCCTACCCGCCCGACCCTGGGCCCACGCTCGGCGGACTCCGGCCCGCCCGTCCCGGGACCCTCGGCGGATGCCGGCCCGCCCGTCCCGGGACGCTCGGCGGACTCCGGCCCGCCCGTCCCGGGACGCTCGTCGGACCCTGCCTGCGCCGTCCCGGGACGCTCGGCGGACGCCTGCCGTGGCCCGCCACCGTCCCGTCCCCCTGGGGGGGATGCTCGGTCTGACTCCTGCCCGCCCCGTCCCGTACGGACGCTCGGCGGACGCCTGCCCACCCGTCCCGGGACCCGCGGCGGACGCCTGCCCGCCCGTCCCGGGACGCTCGGCGGGCGCCTGCCCGCGCGTCCCGGGACGCTCGGCGGGCGCCTGCCCGCCCGTCCCGGGGGACCACCCGCGGCGGGCCTCGCCCGCCGCTCCCTGCACAGTGTAACAGCTATTCTGTACCTTAGAATCAGAATATGCACTGCATTTTCTCATTTTCTCAATTCTCCTGGGGAGTTCTCTGAATCTTCAAATTGCAAATTTTTTTCCTAGGTTGCACCATCCACGGAATCCTACTAAATCAATCCTCTCTTCTTCTCCCTGGGCACCTGGCACCCCCCACTGAAAATCCTAACTGAAATTGCCTCTCATTTTCTTGGGCTTCTCCAATCATCCTGTTTTCTTCTCCGGCACCTACACAAATCCCCTTATTTTTTTCACCCTTTCTATATTCCCTCCTTTTCTTTTTCCATCCACGAATCAATAAAGCTCTAAGAAAACATTTTAACATATTTATTTCCGTTCAAGTTCAATTTCCTTCAACGATTAACAAAACAAACTTATTACAAAATAAACATCTTCCTCAAAATTTCCACATCTTATCCGTCTGAATGAGGCCAGGGCAGTCTCATCACGCCATTTCTTCAAGATCCACAGAAGCTTCTGCAGTTTTCACTTGCTCTCTTCCATTCGTCTTCATTTCTCCTGGAGGTTCTTCAAATCAGAGACCATTTTCTCCTTCGTTCTTCGCACCCATCCAACCTCATCATCCATCTGGTCGTTCCATTCGCCCTGGACACCGGCCTTCTTCAGCAACTCCAGGCGATCATTTCCTTCCTCCAGAAGGCATGCCAAGCTCGTTCCTCTTGAGTTTCGCTGTTTACAACTTTAAACACTGGAGTCCACGCTTTTCCTTCCAAGAGGTCCTCCAAAGCCTTCTGCAGGCCCTGCAACCTCAGCTCCAAGTCTTTCCAGTCGGATTCCCACTTTCGCTTGAGTCTTTTTGTTCCTGAATGAGCCTCGCTATCCGCGCCGCTTCTGCCGTTTATAGCTGCACGTCTTTCTCCTTCTGTCGAAGGAGTTTCTCGAGCCACCCCTCAAGCAGGCAGTTTGCGTCTGACCACTGCCCAGACAGTTCCCTTATCTCTCACAAAGGCAAATCGTTCCTCTCACCAATTTCCTTCACGTTCTTCTTCAGATGCTGGTTTTCTTCGGCCATCTTGACCATCTTGTCTTCCAGCTGCCGTTTCTCCCTCTTCTCTTTATCGTTCCAGCTCGAGCGAGTGAGCCCTCTCTTGCAAGGCCTGCTGTTGCAACACCTCCTGAGTGATCTGGATTTCAAGAACGCGTTCTTCCCTTCCGCCCGCCTTCTGCGTCTCTTCTTGGTAGTCGAGCCTCTCTTGTAGCTGAAGAATTATTGTCCTGTCCAAGTGCACGCGCTGCTCTCTCTGGTACTGGATGGCTTCTCGCAAGGCCGCAATTCTCTCGTTCAGTTCCTTTTCCTTAGGCTGTTCAGCTCCATCATTATCAGTCAGGAGAGAAATCTCGCCAGCGAATAGGCAGCCACACCAAACAAGATCACTAATAACAGCTGCTGCCAAGGCCAGATAAGGCCACATTTTCTTCAAACTGAAATCCATATCTGAAGTATCCAGTTCATATACTCTCCTCTCTCTCACTCTCGATTTTTTCGTTGATTTTTCTATATTCCACGAGAGATATTTTGGTTTATCGAAATATAGCAGGAAAGATTCTGAACTTTAATTATGTCTTGTCTCTTGGTCTTATAAATTGCTTGAAATCTCTCTCTCTCTCTCGTCTCTCTCTCTCTCATCTCTCTCTCTCTCTCTCTTTCTTTCTTCTTTCTTTCTTTCTTTCTTCTTTCCTTTCTTCCTTTCTTTCTTTCCCCGAAGGTTTGGAATTCTTCATTTGTTTCCTTCATTTAGGTTTAAGGCTTTGCATTCAATATTTTGAGAGAGAGAGAGAGAGAGAGAGAGAGAGAGGGAGACCGTCTTTTTTTCGTAGAAAAAAGAAAAACAGAAAAATAGAGAATCTAATGTGTATAACCATGCTTAGTGTATAATGCTTTAATTGATGTTTATATTAATATTATTCATTCTGTCTATATATATATATATATATATCATATATATATATATATATATATATATATATATATATATATATAGTAGATATATTATAAAATATATATATTATATAATATATATATATATATATATATATTATATATATATATATATATATATATATATATATATATATATATATATATATATATATTATATGACTATAATGCCCCAAAGTCAGGTCACCTTTTAGGCATGCTGTCTACGCACGAGGAACGCCAAAGGACACGAATGAATCAAAAGTATATTGAAGCAGGAATGCGCACTGAAACCCACTATTGAAACCCACTCATGGAAATTATGACAGCTCTTAAGCAAGCTTACCGCGCGTGCGCACGTGTGTGTGGGCTAATATACGTGATGTTGCAACAGTACTAAGAGAGAGAGAGAGAGAGAGAGAGAGAAAAAAAAAAAAATGGCTACGGTTGTTAATGATGATGTTTTTTTCCCGATCACAAACCGTGACCAGTAGTGTTTTTCTTCTTCTTCTTTCGAAATAGCGTATTCAGGAACTTGGCCTTTTTCTATTTAAAGGAAATTCTGATGGCCACAGCTGTGAGTAAGAATAGACCAACGTGAAATGACTGTTAACAGTGTGTATTTTATAATCTCATTACATTTTACGAGTATCTGTTTATTTATTTAATTATTTGTCCATTTATTTTTTTTCTTTTTCCAAAATTTACTAGTCTCTTCTGTCTGTTTATCTGTTACCTTCTGTTCCTACTTTCTAATGAACACCATAATATTCTTAATGAACACCATAATATTCTTTGAAAGCTTGAATTTCAAGTCAGTGCCCCTTTGGTGGCTTCTTCCATATGAATACGGTTTATAGAACCCCCTTTCCTTTCTGCCTTTTTCTTATTTTTTCGGCCTTTCTAGGGGACCGTTGTAGTCTCAAAGTTAGTATTATTATTATTCTAAAGATGAACCTCATTCATATAGAATAAGCCCACCACCACAGGGTCCATTGACTTGAAATTCAAGAACAGAAGGTAATGGGATATACAGAATGAAGAGATCACCAAACACACACACACACACAGAGTTTCATTAGCGACTTGTGTTTGTGATGGTTAATTTTTCAGAAATCATTTTCACAAGCAATTTGTAATTGTTACCAAAAGTTCCCTTACTCAAATGATTCTTCAATTAATTATTTAGTTCAATTGAACGTTTGCTACAAGTATGCACACACAAATACAGTCCGTTTCTTTCTTGCTCTTCTCTCTCTGTCTCTCTCTCTCTCTCTCTCGTCCGGTTTTTTTTTTACCTCATCTATGGCAATAAATTCGGGGATTTTACTTTGTTTACCATTTTGTCAAATGAATTCATGAATTCTCTCTCTCTCTCTCTCTCTCTCTCTCTCTCTCTCTCTCTCTCTCTCTCATCTTGCCCCTAAGGTCTGGAATTCTTCATTTGTTCCTTCATTTAGGTTTAAGGCTTTGCATTCGATAAGTTGAAAGAGACCTTACAGACCGTTACATCTTGTTCGGGTTGACCCCAGGTCCCTCAGTATGAGGCACCTCTAATGTCTACCAGAGAGTTGCTAGTACATCTTCCGGTATATTTTGCATCTTCCAATCTTGGATGGTCTGGGATGCAGTTTAGATATTTGTCGAGCTTATTCTTAAACACATCTACGCTCACTCCTGTTATATTCCTCAGATGAGCTGGCAACGCATTGAATAGACGCTGCATTATCGATGCTGGTGCGTAGTGGATTAATGTCCTGTGTGCTTTCCTTATTTTTCCTGGTATAGTTTTGGGCACTATTAATCTACCTCTGCTTGCTCTTTCTGATATTTTTAGCTCCATGATGTTTTCAGCTATTCCTTCTATCTGTTTCCATGCTTGAATTATCATGTAGCGTTCCTCTTCTCCTTTTAGAACTATATAATTTTAAGGATTGTAGTCTTTCCCAGTAGTCAAGGTCCTTAACTTCTTCTATTCTAGCTGTAAAGGACCTTTGTACACTCTCTATGCAATATCCTTTTGATAGTGTGGGTACCATATCATATTGCAATATTCAAGTGGACTACGAACATATGTTTTATAAAGCATAATCATGTGTTCAGCTTTTCTTGTTTTGAAGTGCCGTAACAACATTCCCATTTTTGCTTTACATTTTGCCAATAGAATTGCTATTTGATCGTTGCATAACATGTTCCTATTCATCATTACACCAAGGTCTTTAACTGCTTCCTTATTTGTGATTGTCTCATTATTAGGTCCCCTATGTGCATATAGCTTTCCTTCTCTGTCTCCATAGTTTATTGATTCAAATTTATCAGAGTTAAATACCATCCTATTTACCTCTGCCCAATCATATACTTTGTTAAGGTCTCTTTGTAGCGCGTTCCTATCTTCATCACAAGTAATTTCTCTACTTATTCTTGTGTCATCGGCGAAACTACTCACTACCGAGTGCTTAACATTACTGTATATGTCTGCAATCATAATAACAAACAGTAATGCAGCTAACACCGTACCTTGTGGCACACCGGAAATTACATTAGCTTCATCCGATTTCTCATCGTTTGCAATAACTATCTGTTTTCTGTTGTGTAAAAATTCTTTTAACCATCTTTCTACTTTATCCACTATATTATGTTTTCTAATTTTCTTCGCTAATATATTATGGTCTACCTTGTCAAAAGCTTTTGCAAAGTCTAGATAAACCACATCTGTTGCATTTCCGCTTTTCATTCAAAGAGACGTTAATTCATAATTGTTGGGTCAGACTCCCAAATAACTTGATAGGTAGGAATTTAATATAATGTAGATAGTTTGAAACCAATTAAGAACTGTCAAGCCCGATTGTATCCTAAAAGTTGGTCATGTTCCTGTTTTCAGAAGGTCCGCACGGTGCCACTGACATTACGCAGTGAGGCTGAGAGTGAGCTGCAAGAGCTTGAAAAAAATAAGATTATAGAAAGAGTAGAATTCTCAGATTATGCCTCACCAATTGTTACTGTCAAGAAGCAGAATGGATCCCTTAGGATTTGTGGGGATTTTCGTAGATAAATGAAATTCTTCATGAATCTAAATTCCTATTACCTAATATGTCAGAATTAATTTCCAGTGTGTCTGGATATAAGTATTATACCAGACTTGATCTCAAGAAGGCTTATTTGCAAATGGAAGTTGCTCCAGAAGACCGTAAATATTTTGTAATTAACACACATTTGGGTCTATATAGATATTTACGCTTACCATTTGGATCCCATCCCTTCTGCTCCTCGCATATTTCAGAAGTTCATTTCCAATTGTTAGCCTTTTATGATTTTGCTTATCCATATCTGGATGATATTGTTATAGGTGGAGACTCACCAGCTGAACATGATAAACGTGCAACTAGTAGAGAGAAGAGCCCCATTAACTGTCCTTGCTTTCATTCTGTTTCTTTGTTTAGTTTTAAAGAGTTTAACTTTACTGAACACTCGTTCGCATTCAGCATTAGAGTGCGGCAAGCAAAGAGCAGTTAGAGCAAAATTGGCTAGGTCTGAAAAACAAGACTCTTTTTTGGGACACTTCTCCCCAGAACTTATCAGGTGACTCATTAACGAGATGTTTAAGTTCATGTTGCAATATGGGAAAAACATTCTCCATTGATCATCCAGCTTTTGAAGTAGTGAGTGGTCATCTGAGGGTACAATCAGGGGAAGCTCAGATGCAAGAGGGAATAAGGAGGGGATTCTTTCTCTGAATTCTGATGAGAGAGCATTTTTTTGGACAGAGAGTTTAACTTTGACAGGACACCATCATTGAAATTATACCTCTTCTTTATTTGTGTGCATGCCACTACAAGGAAACTTCTACAACTCTGATAAAAACTCCTGCTGTTGAGCTTTCTTTTCCTGTATGGAGGGGTTTTTTAATCCTGCATAACTTTAACTCCTAGGTACATTTGGTCCTGTCCATAAATGAGAGAAGGAGGTCTCTGAATAGCATGGACACTTTATCATGGAGAACTGTTATTACTGCTTTATCTGACGGGAAAAATTTGTTGAACGAACTCAGTAAACTTTGAAGAACCCAGTCAAGGAACATGAATATAACTTCATGAAAGGATCATGAAGGGAGTTGATAATCAACTATGTTGCTAATAGTTTTCTCAGCGAGCCACTTCTCCGAGAAAAATAGCTTCAGTGCCTCCCACTGTTCCAATAGCCTTTGAACCACGTTACAATTGGAAACAAGCGGCGGCAAGCCATGTACGGACTCCGAAATAATTCTTTCTTTTTTTATAGAAATTAGCCTGTTTCATGGAGGAGTTCACCGACATTTATATTTGTAATTAATTACTTATCAACACCTTAGAATTATCGCACAAACCGTACGATAATGGAAAAATGCTATCGTGCATCGTACCAAGGCCGTTTTTATCGTACTTGTACGATAATTATCGTACGTGTGGCAAACACTGCTGGCACTCTCGACCCAGTTTGTCTGTGCTGTATGGGACCCGCTAATGAACTGATCTGACCGATGGTGCGGCCTGTTTCAAATGCCCCCTTTCAGATGGCATCGTTATGCAAGAAGCTGATTGGTTATTCTGGCTACTAAGACACAAGGGCCAATCAAGAAGGGATATAGAGATGGCATGGCACGTTTGTTTTGGAATGGGCCCAAGCCACGCCAACTTGTAACGTCTTTGGCGGTTGACTTGTTTTTGTTACACATACACACAGTATCACTTATAACGGTTTCGCGGGACTTCAGACGATCACGGAAAAGGCATATGCAACCTGTATTGAATCAGCTCATACATTATATATATATATATATATAATATATATATATATATATATATATATATATATATATGATATATATATATATTTGAATATATATATATATATACATAGAACAAACTATTGTTTATAGCATCTCAAAGACAAATTAATTATCTACCGATTAATATTCACTTTGCATCATGAAAACAGAGGTCTTCGACAGTGAAAATTACCGTCTACCAAGAGTAATTGCACAAAAATATATCATAACAGTTACTTCGACACAAAGCGAGCGAAGATAAGAAATGGAATATACACATGGAGAGAGGATTTGTTTGTTTGGTGTTTTTACGTTGCATGGAACCAGTGGTTATTCAACAACGGGACCAACGACTTTCGTTTACGTGACTTCCGAACCACGTCGAGAGTGAACTTCTACCACCAGAAATACACATCTCTAAACACCTCAATGGAATTACCCGAGAATCGAACTCGCGGCACCGAGGTGGCAGTTCAAGACCATACCGATCCATTGCCCCTGAAGCTCTTAATATGGAGAGATGATATCCTTAAAACTTCATTAAAGTAAATATAATCTTTCGCATTTCATTTTCTCGTAGGTCAACGTCGCTTTTAAAATACACCTGTAGTTCAAAATCCAAATATGGAGAGCTTCCGTAGTGGCGTAGATCGAGTACTTATGATTTGGATTATAACGCTAAAGAACATCAGCTAGAGCTCGTATACTCTTCATTGTTTGTAGTATTATGTGGTTAGGCCTTTCGTATGCATTGGGAGAGAAAGGTAAAGAAATGGAATGGGAAAGATCTTCGTGAACAATTCGAAAAAAAAAAAAAAAAAAAATATAGTTAAGTATAGTATTTAGACCAAACACTGAGACCTATCAGGTCATTCAACGCTGGAACGCAAATTGACGGTAAAAGGATTTGAAAGGTGTAACAGGAGGAAAACTTCAAAGCAGCTGCATTATGAATCAATTGTTAGGAGAGTGTGGAATGTAAGATGGAATATAGAAGGAGGTACACTAAAAGTAATGAAAGGGGTGGCAGCTTGGGACCGAAGGCACGCTGCAAAGAACCTTAAGTAATGTCTACAGTGCACCACAAGAAGGTGCACTGACGGCCTACCCCCCTACGGAGAAAAAAAAGATAAGACAAGCATTGTACACAGACCCCCTTCACGTCCATTCCCAAGCAATGAATGAGATGAGAGGCCATTTCTGTATACAACCTGCACTGGGAGTAAGATGAAAGGATTAGAATTTATTGTTCTTAAGATGAAATCAAAAGGAAAACAAACAGGGACGTCCCCCAGCCGACTGGTCCAACAAACTCACAAAAAAGAGCATAACGTCAAAAGGCATTCGAGTCCTCCCTTCAAAATAAACACGGCCACGGAGTGAGTCACTCAACGAGATTCGGGAAATAAATTTGCTGACGGGGGAGTTTTTTTTTACTGAAGAGGAAGTTAAATAAATCACCTGTTCATCTGGATGCTGAGTACACTCAACGTCACTGCTGAAAAGCTTCGTATTTTCTCGTTCGAAGATACAGATGTCGGTCAAAAAACTCAAAATCGTCGTTCATGTTACGACCATACCTTGGTTACGACGGATTCGAGAGATGACCAAAGGTTATTCATAGCTAAATGATTTATTCATACCTTCTCTCCATTTTTTTCGCAGGTTCTTTTTGGCACGCAATGCATAGCTTACCTCTAAACGAATCAATCATCGAGAAGTAATATGTATCGTTGATTAAAAGCAGCGTTCAAAGGAATATTATTAAGGGAGGGCGCGGGAAATATGTGCGCTCATATTCCAGGAGGAAGGGAAGGTTATAGCGAGGGTCATCAGATGGAAGCCCAAACAGCTAGGAAGTTCAGACGTTCCGTCAGTAGTAATTGTTTTTCACTTGTAGTTACAATTTTAACGTTACTGTTATGCAACCGAAGACCGGATACGCATAATATACACACATACATGTATATATGCATGTATGTGTGTATATCTAATGAAAGGAGTCCATGAAAACACCAAAAGGGTATAAATTATAGCGTTATATTTCGAAGACAACTGTCTCCCTCAACAGACAGATTGCTTGGCTTGTGGGTGTGTGTGTGTGTATATATTATATATATATATATATATATATATATATATATATATATATATATATATATATATATATACTGTATATGTATAATTGTATATATTATATATATTATATAATTATATATATATATATATATATTATATCTATTATAGATATATTGTATATAGCAAACATCTAGCATAATTTAAAGGTATGCAAGATCCAAAGTACAATAAATAAACTACCAGAAAATATATACATAATGCCTTAAAATACTAACACTAAAGAAAGCGCATATGCATAAAAAAATAATCATTTAAACAAATCATAAAAAAAACACTAAAAGTTTAAAAAATATATACATACCACATACTAGAGCTACGAACCGTAATGAATAAAGTCTAAGAAGAAATCTATGAAATAATAAGTTAGGGAGTGTCCAAGAAGATAACATATTTTACATGTATAAAGAGAAAGGCATGTGGACGAACCAAATGGAGGGATAAAGTTTTTTTTATCCTTTCTACAGATTAATGGTATCGTATATAGATACGAAGCTACAAGTATTTTAAATTGCACCATGACTTTATGGTAGCCGATATATATATATATATATATATATATATATATATATATTATATATATATATATATATATATATATATATATATATACAGTGTTTGATTTTAAATTTTGAAAAAGATAAGCACGTGATGATTATACGAACAAAGTTACAACCACTAAGGAAAAGTGAAGCAATTGAGGTGTCAAGTTGCTGGTGACCATGCCTAGGTAACAAGACGAAAGTAAACTTAGAGCATGTCTAGGTAACAAGACAGAAGTACTTAGTTTCTCAACAACTGTTTCACATTTTTTACCATATATATGTACACACACAAATACATACATACATACACATACACACACCTTCACACACATATATATATATATAATATATTCATACACGCGCGTATCTGTATATGCTCCCCAAACCAACGTTTGTTTCCTTTGGAGAGATGGGTGACGGGATGTTGAATCGGCAGTAGCTCTCAAATTTATGTATGAATTTTGATCAAAGCGGGCGACGGGAGCGCTCATCCACCCATATCATATCGGAGGCTGTTATGTACTTTCGTGTGCGTGGAATGTTAAAATTGATTTATTATCGTATGATATATGAATAATAAAAACTTGCTGGCTTGTCAGGTTTTCCTTTCAGGGTTAATGGGTTTTCGGGTGGGAGGGAGGTGGGTGTATAGTAGGGTTACATCATGACCGCTTCCAGATCAATTGTGTTCAAAATAGTATTTTCGGTTCATTTTTACAGATAACCAATAAAAGATAAATAACAGTTTTATTGACGAGGCGCAGCGAGGAATTTAATTAACTAATTCGGAAATCATCAAAAGTATCGAGCCGCTGATTACTGAATGACAGTACATTTTTTGACAAAAAAATGATAATGTATTTTTTGAAAAAAAAAAGACAAAAAATGACAACAAATTCTTCTGAAAAAAAATGACAATACATCTTTTGAAGAAAAAATTACAATACATTTTTTGCAAAAAAGAAAAAAAATCAATTAAAGATGGTGTACTCGGCGAAAACCCTACAGGATTTTAAATGACATGAATACTGTAAGCACAAATATTTCATTCGTCGTGATTAGCTGCCAGGCTGTTGGTGTAACCGCCAAAGATGTCAATTAAAACTAACTAAAAAAAAAAATATGTCTGGTAGGACCCAGAAAGAGACTTGAACATTCCCTCTTTCGGTCAGTTGTACTCATTCCAAATTGGGCCGAGTCTCTCTCTCTCTCCCTCTCTATCTCTATCTCTCTCTCTCTCTCGTTCCCGTTATCTCTCTCTCTCTCCTCGAGTCGTCTCTCTTCTCTCTCTGCTTTTTGCAAACATAATAACTTGATTAAAAAAAAAGAGAAATTAGAGATAAATAAAGGAAGTCAGGATGAATGTTTCATCTATATTTATCTAATCCTCATAAAAAAAACTTGAATTTGATTAAAGAAACAAAAAGACATTACAAAAAGGTAAAAACAAATATCGGCTTTCACGGTTTAACGATGGAATATCGGCTTTCGAGCAGTTTCAAGAATGAATATCGGCTTTCGAGCAGTTTAAGGAATGAATATCGGCTTTCGAGCAGTTTAAAGAATGAATATCGGCTTTCAAGCAGTTTAAGGAATGAATATCGGCTTTTCAGCAGTTTAAGGAATGAATATCGGCTTTTCGAGCAGTTTCAGAATGAATATCGCTTTCGAGCGGTTTCAAGAATGAATATCGGCTTTCGAGCAGTTTCAGGAATGAATATCGGCTTTCGAGCAGTTTCAGGAATGAATATCGGCTTTCGAGCAGTTTCAGGAATGAATATCGGCTTTCGAGCAGTTTCAGGAATGAATATCGGCTTTCGAGCAGTTGAAGGAATGAATATCGGCTTTCGAGCAGTTTAAGGAATGAATATCGGCTTTCGAGCAGTTGAAGGAATGAATATCGGCTTTCGAGCAGTTGAAGGAATGAATATCGGCTTTCGAGTAATCAATCTTTCGATCAACTAATAGTTCGAGAAATACATTTTTCCAGCAATTAGCTTTCGAGCAACTGATTTCGAGAAATTGACCTGGATTCATCTCTTAACATTTGCTGATTCACGTTTATTTGGTTCTCTTTGATTCGGCACCATCAACTGAACGAGTTGCTTAGTACACAGTACACAGTACAATTTGGCTTTCGGTAATGACGGTGTCGACATAAAGGGTGGAGCAGAGATCTCGTCAGCCGCCCAGATCAAATTTATGCCATGAATTTTTGCTAGGCATTATCAAACCAGTCTCCGATAACTCCGATAACTCTCAGTCTGACAGTCGAAGTGGAAACAGGCTACCAAACATGAATCAATTTCTTCATTTGTCTTTTCATTTGGATCTCAGGCTTTGTAGTGTAGGTGTCCAAAAGTGGGAAGAGCTCATTGTGGCTATTACATATACAAATGCAAATGGTAAAAAGGTACATCTGATGTCTAGGCTATTCCCTTACGACGCTCCTGATTGGCTGTTGATAAGCCAATCACAGGGTTGGAAACTCTCAGACTCTCTCGAGAGTTCACATAGACAGGATGTATGATCCACATCTCCTGAGGGATACGTCTTTCAAAAGTATTGATGTGAATCTACTATAGTAGGTTCTATATAAATCATAATTTAGAGCTGCAAATTGGTATGTTGATCATCCACCCTCCAATCATCAAACAAACCAAATTGCAGCCCTCTAGCCTCAGTAGTTTTTGTTTGATTTACGGTTACATTTAGCCATGATCGAGCGTCTGGCACCTTTACAGGTCACAAACGGGCCGCGGCTCAGAGTTTCATGGGCAGAAGCCGAGACTTTCATACAGCATTATACGCAATTTTTACGTGCTTGTTTCTCTCTTACAGATGAAGCAATATAATCTGATTTGAGCGCTTCATCGAATAACCACCAAGTCATTATTCTCAACAAGACAAAGTTGGAGCAAGTAATGGCATACAAATTTATTTGCAAATATTTTCAGAACCAATTATCGGTATACAATTACGGCTGACTGGCGTGTATCTATCGAGCATAAACACCTCACACAAATTGTGCGTTAATTATGCGTCAATAACTTTTTAATAACACTTACGTCATGCTTTCATGATGGGCGGTTTCTGGTATATGAAACCCGACCAATAATCTAATTATCGCTACATAAAGAGTAATTTTAGATATGCAAATTTTTATGTAGGTTTCAGAGAAGGACTATAAAGTGAAATTTTATTGCATATTATATTAATACTCTAGCTATGAAATTTTATTTCATATTATATTACCCTAGCTATCATTATGCAGAGAGAAAGTATTAAGCCATCAAGTACTATTCATTATGTATTCATATACATAATATATATACATATAAATATGTATGTATATATAATACATTATTTAGCGACATAACAACCCATCAATATAAAGTTCAAATTAACATTACATTCTGAATGTTTTTGTTTCACGCAAGGGAATCATACCTGAGTAATACAATATTGTTTGTTTGTTTGTTTGTTTGTATGGTGTTTGAATGGAACCAGTGGTTATTCAGCAACGGGACCAACGGCTTTACGTGACTTCCGAGCCACGTCGAGGGTGAACTTCTGTCACCAGAAATACACATCTCTGACCCCTCAGTGGAATGCCCGAGAATCGAACTCGCGCCCACCGAGGTGGCAGGCCAAGACCAAACCGACCACGCTGCTGAGCTGAGCCGTCAGTAAACAAAACCCAATATGGCTATTATTCGTACCTATGCCTTTCTGAGGTGGAACTTTGTGACGGTAGGTTCATCCACTGTTGTCCTTCATGTTCTACCCCTGAAAGATACGAGCATAGGGTCGATTCCTGGTCAAGGTGGGTGCGCTTACGTTTAATTCCCGGGGGGGGGGGGGGGGGGGGGGGGGGGGGGGGGGGTGGGGGGGGGGTAAGTCGTTCAGAACTAACTGTGAATTCGGTATTAATGAGCTATTTGTTGCTTTACATTCAAAAGTATGGGGACGGCATGTTTATAATTAATGACAAGCAATCATTTATATAGTACATAATATATAACATATATATAATATATAATGTGTATATATATATATATATATATAAATATATATATATATATATATATATATATATATATATATATATATATATATATATATACATACACGTATGTATGAGTGACTACATTACAGTATATATACTTGTCTAACTAACTGGAAAAATATACGCTAAAAACAGTGTCCATTTTAGAGCGAATTCCTGAATATATTTAAGTAAAGATTACAGAATTCTGTTTAAAAACAGTTCTGCGATAGCAGAGGTACGGTTATAAGAGAAAACTGGCAAATCATAACTGACAAACAAAAAGGACTCGCTTGTTGCAGCAAATGAGGGCTAAAAGGACAAATCCCAGATGATAAACCTGGGTCATAAAGATTCTGATGAAGAATGCTGAAAATAGCCTCTTTTTATTTTTATTTATTTCATTTTATATATATTTTTTTTTTTTTGCTTTAATACACAATGGTATCAAAGAGTTGCCTAAACTGTCACACTTTCTGAAACCGAATCAACTCTGTTCTTTAGAATGTAACAAAATAGGGAACTAGATAGGACAGAATATGATATTTAGGCCAAAGGCCAAGCAATAGGACTTATGAGGTCATTCAGGGCTGGAAATAATCGTTACGAGAGGGTCGATAGCAAGGATGGAAGAAATATAATATGAACGGAGGTACAGTAAAAATTATGAAAGGGTTAGAGCTAGGGGGCCGAAAGGGCGCTACAAAGAACCTTTAGTAATGCAATATCTGATTCAAGGCCTTGAATGATGAGCTGATCATGAAATAGTGAATCTTTATATGCTACTCTTTCGTAAAAAAAAAAAAAAAAAAAGAAAAAAAAAAAAAAAAAAACAGAATCAAGAAATGCCTTGGGTTCTACGTCATTAAAATCGTCCAACTGACACTTGTGTCTTTTGTTTTTCTACTTACAAACCTGAGAGGAATTCTGAAAAAAAAAAACGAGGGAGAATTCGAAAATGTCAAAGAAATCGAACGAAATGAAGTAACTGGTTGTTGTGATCTCTTCAGGAGCCGTGAAACACTTTTTACTTCATTTTCTCTTGACTATCCGAGGTAATGACCAAGATTTCCCGTTATCGAACACTAACTAGGAATGATTCATTGGAATTTGTAATTTTGAGTTTCAATACTTTATTCTTTGGCTGGGGAAGACTTGGATCATTTTTTTCGATTTTTCTTATTATCTTAGTTTCATTTATCTTCTGTTTTCTTAACGGCAATGTAGTTTTATATTATGAATTTAAAAGTAATACATTCCTTACATAGAACGCAAGTGGAATTATAGTCTACTTGAAATTTTGCTATATGATATGTGCGCTCCAAATTCTAAATAGAAAGGTTAAAGCCACTTTAGAGGCTAACGTAAATTCTATTCAATATTCTAACAAACGCTCTTCTGGGAGGAAAAAACCTCACAGGTTTGCATAATAATATTTTAAGTAATCTTTCTTCTAGAGAGAGAGAGAGAGAGAGAGAGAGGAGAGAGAGAGAGAGAAGATGGTTAAAGATACTGGAATACAAATAGGAGTGTAATCTCACACGTTTTTGTTTTGAATGTACATCTTCTGCTTACCGCACACCCTCACATGTACGTGAAACACATGCAAGGGTCCAGGTGTGTTCTTGCATACAAATCACAGCAGGAAAGCAAATTCACTTGCAAACACACACACACACCACACACTCACACGCAGGCTGAAGGGAAAGTTAAAGGGAAACATACCATTCTGTTTACATATGGTGTAAAGAATACACCATATTCTTTTTTTTTTTTACGTAAACCCAGTTTCATTTTATTTAATTAAATCTACAATTCATATGTATCATTATTCATCGCTCTGTGTAAAGAATACACAGGGCGACGAATAATGATGCATATGAATTATAGATTGAATAATAAGAAAATGGGTTTACGTAAAAAGGCCAGAATAAGGCGAACGAATAAAAGGAAACGTCACCTAATATTTTATCAGTTAGGAAAACCGTCATAAAAAAAGACTATCTGAACTCGATGGAAACCTTCATTTTGAAACCGGGTTCCTAAGGTATATGAGAGAGAGAGAGAGAGAGAGAGAGAGAGGAGAGAGAGAGAGAGGAAAAGCATTATTAAGAAACTTTTTTTTTCAGGACCATTTTAGCCAGATGGGATGCACAATCAGGGAAAAGTTACAGACTTCAGTATGTTTCTGCATACGACCTTAAAACGGGAATCGAATATAAGGTTATTCAACAGAATTTAATCAAACTATAGACTCCTAGCCACAATCAGGTAAAATGTACATGCAAGCAGTCAAGAGAGGAACGAGGTCATGGGTCATGCGACTTCATCCCACTTATGATGGATGAAAAGAGATTTTCTATCTCTGTAATTGAATAGAATATAGAATTTAGGCCACAGGCTAAACACTGGGACCTATGAAATCATTCAACGCTGGAACGAATATTGACAGTAAAAGGTTTGAAAGGTGTAACAGGAGGAAAACCTCAAAGCAGTTGCACTATGAATCAACTGTTAGGAGAGAATGGAAAGTAAGGTGGAAGAAAGAGAATATGGAAGGAGGTACAATAAAAGGAACGACAGGAGCTCGTGCAAGCGCACTGACGGCATTACCGCGCTGCGGGGTAATACCTATAAAGAAGGAACGTTGTAATCTGATTGATTTTACTATGACAGTTTCCAGAAAGCAAAATTACCTCATTTTCTACAATTCTTTTACTTCCATCTAGTTACCATAATATCGGTAAGGGTCTTCTAATATCAGTTAATTTCTTTGACAGCCTTAGCGACCTTTAAATCAATCTATTACCTCACACTTCTTGAAAATTCTTATCACCACAAGACTTGAAACCAGATGCCAAATAAACCAAGAGGCTCCTTCATTCCCTGATGGGATTCGAATTCCCACACTCTACTTATCTAGTAAGAAGAACGTCATTACTTAGTTATCTATGCTTCGAAGACGAATGTAAGGCACGCGTGCTTGCTAATGCACAAACATATCCTCTGAATTAAGCTAAATTTGACGAGAGGTCAATACACAAACATCATCCAGTCTTTCAACCAAAGCATTCTATCCTTCAGGCAAGAGTCGAAATTTCATTATGGCCATTATTGTCACAACTCTGTTCACTTTTTTGATATTCTTTTAGTTGATCTGAGGTTTAGAGAGTCTCTGCGATCAGCTACACGGCTTTTAGGCTTTTAGTTTTCTGTCCAAGAAAACTATTGAGATAGTTATTTGTCTGTCCGCCCTCAGATCTTGAAAACTACTGCGGCTAGAGGGCTGCAAATCGCTATGTTAATAATCTATCCTCCAACCATCAGACATACCAAATTGCAGCCCTCTAGTCTCAGTAGTTTTTATTGTATTTAAGGTCAAAGTTAGCCATGATCGTGTGTCTGGCACCGCACCACGGCCAGCTGAGTTTCACGGGTTGAGAGTTTCATACAGAAAACTCGATTGCTTCGGTACATCTTTTACTATTTTTTTTTTTAAAGCCACAATCTGCCATCGGCAACATCCTGCGTTGGCATTTAGTCTTTTATTGCAGCTCCATCTTAACCCTACGTCATTAGCAAATATCTTAAAATATCTTACGTTTAAGGAAATTGGCTTCCTTTATCAAAGAAAAGTTGGTACTTCTATATATTTTCCTCCTCAGCGCTTTTCGTAAGATGACTTAACACCAAAGAAACGTCCTGGCGTTGCAATATCGAATTGCCTGTTCTCTCAGCTTTAATGCAATCCCGAAGAATGCAAACAGCGTCAGTGCATTGGAACCAAAGGTTTAGGACTTCTATTTCGATCGAGGATGTTGGAAACGCTCACTTTTCTTCGTGATCATTTCCACAACATCACTCAGGTTGTTTGTTTGTTTGTATGTGTTTTTTTAACGTTGCATGGAACCAATGGTTATTCAGCAACGGGACCGACGGCTTTAGGTAACTTCCGAACCACGTCGGGAAGTGAACTTCTGTCACCAGAAATACACCTCTCTCACTCCTCAGTGGAATGACCGAGAATCGAACTCGCGGCCACCGAGGTGGCACGCCAACACCATAACGACCACACCACTGAGGCGCTCTCACTCAAGTTGATGGCTGCCGAGGATACGTTTCAATTTAAGGAGGAATATTATTGAACTGGAAATTCAACAGTTTCTTCCGGTTCACCGTCACCCTTGCCTAAGCGCCTCAGTGGCGTGATCGGTATGGTCTTGGCTTGCCACCTCGGTGGCCGCGAGTTCGATTATCGGACATTCCATTTTGCGGTGTTAGAGATGTGTATTTCTGGTGATAGAAGTTCACTCTCGACGTGGTTCGGAGTCACGTAAAGCCGTTGGTCCCGTTGCTGAATAACCACTGGTTCCATCCAACGTAAAATTACCATACAAGCAAGCAAGTAACCTTTCCCCCCTGCACATCAGTATTTTTCTTATTTCGAACAGGTACCAAACCAAGTTAATAAACCAAGTTAATTATTCTCCATCATCACGCAAATGAAATTGGATGCAAACAAAGGAAAGGAGCAAAGGGTGGATGGACGGCAAAGAAAGGAAGGCAGCTTACTGCGTCACGCATGGATGGATGCAGGTGGAAAGGAAGCAAAGGAGTGGATGGGATGCAAGGAAATGGAAGCAAAGGAGTGGATGCAAAGGAAAGAAGCAAAGGAGTGGATGCAAAGGAAAGGAAGCAAAGGGGTGGGATGCAAAGGAAAGGAAGCAAAGGAGTGGATGCAAAGGAAAGGAACAAAGGAGTATGCAAAGGAAAGGATCAAAGGAGTGGATGCAAAGGAAAGGAGGTCAAGGAGTGGATGCAAAGGAAAGGAAAGCCAAAGGAGTGGATGCAAAGGAAAGGAAGCAAAGGAGTGATGCAAAGGAAAGGAACAAAGGGTGGATGGAACAAAGGACAAGGAGTGGATGCAAAGGAAAGGATCAAAGGAGTGGAGCAAAGGAAAGGAATCAAAGAGTGGATGCAAAGGAAAGGAATCAAAGGAAAGTGGAATGCAAAGGAAGGAATCAAAGGAGGTGGATGCAAAGGAAAGAACAAAGGAAAGTTGGATGGCAAAAGGAAAGGAACAAAGGAGTGGATGCAAAGGAAAGGACAAAGGATGGAAATGCAAAGGAAAGGACAAAGGAGTGGATGCAAAGGAAAGGAAAGCAAAGGAGTGGATGCAAAGGAAAGGAACAGTGGATGGCCCCCAAAAGGGAAAAAAAAAAAAGGGGAAAAAAGCAAAGGAAAGTGGATGCAAAGGAAAGGAACAAAGGAGTGGATGGCAAAGGAAAGGAAAGCAAAGGAGTGGATGGCAAAGGAAAGGAAGCAAAGGAGTGGAATGCAAAGGAAAGGAAGCAAAGGAGTGGATGCAAAGGAAAGGATCAAAGGATTGGATGCAAAGGAAAGGATCAAAGAGTGGATGCAAAGGAAAGGAAGCAAAGGAGTGGATTGCAAAGGAAAGGAACGGAGGTTGGAAATGCCAAAGGAAAGGAAGCAAAGGAGTGGATGCAAAGGAAAGGATCAAAGGATGGATGCAAAAGGAAAGGAAGCAAAGGAGTGGATGCAAGAAAGGACAAAGGAGTGGATGCAAAGGAAAGGATTCAAAGGAGTGATGCAAAGGAAAGGAAGCAAAGGGAGTTGGAGGGTGCAAAGGAAAGGATCCAAAGGAGTGGATGCAAAGGAAATCAAAGGAGTGGTGCAAAGGAAAAGGATCAAAGGAAATGGATGCAAAGGAAAGATCCAAAGAGTGGTGCAAAAGGAAAGGAAGTCAAAAGGAAAGTGTATTCAAAGGAAAGGAACAAAGGAGTGGATGCCAAAGGAAAGATCAAAAGGAAGTGGATGCAAAGGAAAAGGAGCAAAGGAGTGGATGCAAAAGGAAAGGAACAAAAGGAGTGGATGCAAAGGAAAGGAATCAAGGAAATTGGAATTCAAAGGAAAAAAAAAAAAAAAAAAAAAAAAAGGAGGTCAAAGGAGTGGATGCCAAAGGAAGGATCAAAGGAAGTGGATGGCAAAGGAAAGGATCAAAGGAGGATGCAAAGGAAAGGAAGCAAAGGAGTGGATGCAAAGGAAAGGAAAGCAAAGGAGTGGATGCAAGGAAAGGAAGCAAAGGAGTGGATGCAAAGGAAAGGAACAAAGGAGTGGATCCCAAGGAAAGGAAGCAAAGGAGTGGATGCAAAGGAAAGGAAGCAAAGGAAGTGGATGCAAAGGAAAGGAATCAAAGGAGTGGATGCAAAGGAAAAGGAAGCAGGTGGATGGCAAGGAAAGGAAGCAAAGGAGTGGGATGGCAAAGGAAGTTCAAAGGAGTGGAATGCAAAGGAAAGGAAGCAAAGGAAAGGTGGATGCAAGGAAAGGAACAAAGGGAGTGGATGCAAAGGAAAGGATCAAAGGAGGTTGATGCCAAAGGAAAGGAAGGCAAGGAGTGGTGCAAAGGAAAGACAAAGGAGGTGGATGGCAAAGGAAAGGACAAAGGAGTGGATGCAAAGGAAAGAAAGCAAGGAAATGATGCAAAGGAGAATCAAAGGAGTGGATCAAAGGAAAGGAAGCAAAGGATGGATGCAAAGGAAAGGACAAAGGAGGTGATGCAAAGGAAAGGAACAAGGAGTGGATGCAAAGGAAAGGAACAAAGGGAGTTGGATGCAAAGGAAAGGAAGCAAAGGAGGGTGGGTCAAAGGGAAAATGATCAAAGGAAGTGGATTCAAAGGAAAAGGATCAAAGGAGTGGATGCTAAAGGAAAGTAATTCAAGGATGATCAAAGTAAAGTAATCAAAGGAGTGGATGCAAGGAAGGATCCAAAGGAAGTGGAATGCAAAGGAAAGGAACAAATGAGTGGTGCAAGGAAGATAGCAAAGGAAGTGGATGCAAGGAAAGGATCAAAGATTGGATGCCAAAGGAAAGGATCAAAGGAGTGGATGCAAAGGAAAGATCGAAAGGAGTGGAAATGGCAAAGGAAATTGAAGCACAAAGGAAAGGGTGGATGCAAGGAAGGAATCAAAGGGAAGTGGAATGCAAAGGAAAGGAAGCAAATGAGGTGGATGTCAAAGGACAAGGATCAAAGGAGTGGAATGCAAAGGAAAGGAAGGCAAGGAGTGTAATGCAAAGGAACGGAGCAAAGGAGTGGAATGCAAAGGAAGCTCAAGGAAAGTGGGATGCAAGGAAAGGAAGCAAAGAAGGAGTGGATGCAAAGGAAAGGGGGAAAAGTCCAAAAAAAAAAAAAAGGAGTGGGGGGGGGGGGGTGGAATGCAAGGAAAGGATCAAAGGAGTGGAATGCAAAGGAAAGGATCAAAGGAGTGGAAATGCAAAGGAAAGGAATCAAATGAAGTGGAAATGCAAAGGAAAGGAAGCAAAGGAGTGGATGCAAAGGAAAGGATCCAAAGAATTGTGGATTCAAATGAAAGGACAAAGGAGTGGATGCAAAGGAAAAGGATCAAAGGAAAGTGGATGCAAAGGAAAGGATCAAAGGAGTGGATGGCAAAGTACAAGGAATCAAAGGAAGTGGATGCAAAGACAAAGGGATCAAAGGAGTGTATGCAAAAAGGAAAGGAAGGCAAGGGTGGTTGCAAAGGAAAGGAATCACAATGAGTGGATGCAAGGAAAGAAGCAAAGGAAGTGAATGCAAAGGAAAGGAAATCAAAGGAGGTGGATGCAAAGGAAAGGTATCCCAATGAGTGGATGCAACGGAAGGATCAAAGGAGTGTAGCAAAGGAAAGGATCAAAGGAGTGGATGCAAAGGAAGGAAGGCAAAGGAAAGTGGATGCAAGGAAAGGAGCAAAGGAGTTGGATGCAAAGGAACGGAAGCAAAGGAAAGTGGATGCAAAGGAACGGATCAAGGAGGTAGATGCAAAGGAAACGGCGCAAAGGAGTGGATTCAAAGGAAAAGGATCAAAGGAGTGGATGCAAAGGAAAGGATCAACGGAAGTGGAATGCAAAGGAAAGGATCAAAGGAGTGGATGCCAAAGGAAGGAATCAAGGAAAGTGGATTCAAAGAAAGGAAGCAAAAAGGGTGGATGGCAAAGGATAAAGGACGCAAAGGAGTGGATGCAAAGGGAAAGGGATCAAAGGAAAAGGGATGCAAAGGAAAAGGATCAAAGGAGTGGATGCAAAGGAAAGGAAGCAAAGGAGTGGATGCAAAGGAAAGGAAAGCAAAGGGATGTGGATGCAAAGGAAAGGAAAGCAAAGGAGTGGGATGGCAAAGGAAAGGAAAGCAAAGAAAGGTGGATGGCAAGGAAAGGAGCAAAGGAAGTGGATGAAAGGAAAGGAAGAAAGGAAAGGTGGATGGAACAAAGGAAAGGATCAAAGGAGTGGATGGCAAAGGAAAGATCAAAGGAAAGGTGGGATGCAAAGGAAAGGATCAAAGGAGTGGATGCAAAGGAAAGGAAAGGCAAAGGAAAAAAGGTGGAGTGCAAAAGGAAAGGATTCAAAGAGTGGATGCAAAGGAAAGGACCAAAGGAGGTGGAAATGGCAAAGGAAAGGAAAAGGCACCAATGGAGGTGGGAGCAAAAGGAAAAGGGAAGCAAAGGAGTGGATGGCCAAAGGAAGGATCAATTAAAGGAGTGGGGATGGCAAAGGAAAAAGGAAAAGGATCAAAGGAAAGGTGGATGGCAAAGGAAGGATCAAAGGAGTGGATGCCAAAGGAAAGGAAGCCAAAGGAGGTGGGATGGCAAAAGGAAAGGATCAAAGGAAAGGGTTGGGTTGGGCCAAAGAAAGGAAGGAGCCAAATGGAGTGGAATGCAAAGGAAAGGATTCAAAGGAGTGGATGGCCAAAGAAAAGGAAAGGCAAAGGAGGGGATGGCAAAGGAAGGAAGCAAAGGAAAAGTTGGATGCAAAGGAAAGGATCCAACGGGTGGATGGAAAAGGAAAGGAAAGGCAAAGGAGGGTACGGAGGTAAGCAAAGGAGGATGCAAGAAAGGAAAGGAAGCAAAGGAGTGGATGCAAAGGAAAAGGATCAAAGGATGGATGCAAAGGAAAGGATCAAAGGAGTGGATGGCAAAGGAAAGATCAAAAGGAGTGGATGCAAAGGGAAAGGAAGAAAAGGAGTGGATGCAAAGGAAAGGATCAAAGGAGGTGGATTGCAAAGAAAGGATCAAAGGAGTGGATGCAAAGAAAGGAAGCAAATGGAGTGGATGCCAAAGAAAGGAAGCAAAGGAGTGGATGCAAAGGAGATCAAAGGAGGGCTGCAAAGGAAAGGATAAAGGAGTGGATGCAAAGGAAAGGATCAAGGAGTGGATTGCAAAGGAAAGGATCAAAGGAGTGGATTCAAAGGAAAGGATTCAAAGGAGTGGAGCAAAGGAAAAAAGGATCAAAGGAGTGGATGCAAAGGAAAGAAGCAAAGGTGGCAAGTGGATTGCAAAGGAAAAGGATCAAATGAGTGGATCCAAAAGGAAAGGAAGCAAAGGAGTGGATGCAAAGGAAAGGAATCAAAAGGAAGTGGATCCAAAGGAAGGGATCAAATGAGTGGGATTTTGCAAAGGAAAGGATCCAAAGGGGAGTATTGCAAAGGAAAGGATAAAGGACTTTGTATTGCAAAGGAAAGGCAGCAAAGGAGTGGGAGCAAAGGAAAGGAAGCCAAAGGAGTGGATGCAAAGGAAAAGGAAGCAAAGGAGGGATGCAAAGGAAAGGTCAAAAGGAAGTAGATTGCAAAGGAAAGGGATAAAAGGAGTGGAGCAAAGGAAAGGGATTCCAAAGGAGGTGGATGCAAAGGAAAGGATCAAAGGAGTGGATGCAAAGGAAAGGATCAAAGGATGGAGGCAAAGGAAAGGTCAAAGGGAGTGGATTCAAAGGAAAAAGGAAAGCAAAGGAGTTGGAGCAAAAGGAAAAGGAAGCAAAGGAGTGGATTGCAAAGGAAAAAGGAAAGCAAAGGAGTGGAGCAAGGAAAAGAAGCAAAGGAGGGATGCAAAGGAAAGGGAAGCAAAGGAGGTGGATGCAAAGGAAAGGGTCAAAGGAGTTGGATGCAAAGGAAAGGAATTCAAAGGAGTGGATGCAAAAGGAAAGGATCAAAGGAGGTGGGATGCAAAGGAAAGGATCAAAGGAGTGGATTCAAAGGAAAGGAAGAAAAGGGAGTTTGGAGCAAAGGAAAGGATTCCAAAGGAAGTGGATTGCAAAGGAAAGGAAGCAAAATGATGGATGCAAAGGAAAGGAGCAAAAGAGTGGATGCAAAGGAAATGAAAGGACAAAGGAAAGTATTGGATGGCAAATTTGGAAAGGAAAAGGATTCAATGAGTGGATGCAAAGGAAAGGAAAAGGCAAAGGAGTGGATGCAAAGGAAAGGAAGCAAAAGGAGTGGATGCAAAGGATGGAAAGGAAGCAAAGGACCGTGGATGCAAAGGGAAAGGCAAAGGAAAGGATCAAACGGAGTGGATGCAAAGGAAAGGATCAAAGGATGTGGATGCAAAGGAAAGGATTTCAAGGCAAATGGAGGGATGCAAAGGAAAGGATCAAAGGAGGTGGATTGCAAAGGAAAGGATCAAAGGAGTGATGCAAAGGAAAGGAATCAAAGGAGTGGAGGCAAAGGAAAGGAAGCAAAGGGATGGATGCAAAGGAAAGGAAGCAAAAGGAGTGGATGCAAAGGAAAGTCCAAAGGAGTGGATCAAAGGAAAGGAAGCAAAAGGAGTGGATGCAAAGGAAAGGATGCAAAGGAGGATGGATGCAAAGGAAAGGAAGCAAATATGGAGTGGATGCAAAGGAAAGGAAAGGATCAAAGGAGTGGATGCAAAGGAAAGGATTCAAAGGAGGATGCAAAGGAAAGGACAAAAGAGTGGATGCAAAGGAAAGGAAGCAAAGGAGGTGGATGCAAGGAAAGGAAGCAAAGGAAAGGGATCCGGATGCAAAGAAAGGATTATTGGCAAAGGACCTGGATGGAAAATGCAAAGGAAAGGAGGGATCAAAGGAGTGGATGCAAGGAAAGGATGCAAGGAGGGATGTCATGCAAAGGAAAGGATCAAAGGAGTGGATGCAAAGGAAAAGATCAAACGGAGTGGAGTGATGCAAAGGAAAGGACTGCAAAGGAGATGGATGCAAAGGAAAGGAAAGACAAAGGGTGGATGCAAAGGAAAGGAGCAAAGAGAAATGGTGCTAAAGGAAAGGATAAAAGGAGTCGGATGCAAAGGAAAGGAAGCAAATGGACGTGGATGGCAAAGGAAAGGATCAAAGGAGGTGGATGCAAAGGAAAGGAGCAAAGGTAAAGTGGATGCAAAGGAAAGGAAAGCAAAGGACAAAGGAGTCGGATGCAAGGAAAGGAAGGGCAAAGGGAGTGGATTTGCAAAGGAAAGGACAAAAGGAGTGGATGCAAAAGGATTACGGAAGCAAAGGAAAGTGGAAGGGATGCAAAGGCAAGGAAAGAAAGGCAACCGGAGTGGATTGCAAAGGAAAGGAATGCAAAGGAGCTGGATGAAAGGAAAGGAAGCAAAGGAGGAGCAAAGGAAAGGAAAGCAAAGGAGTGGATGCAAAGGGAAAGGATTCAAAGAGTGGATGCAAAGGGAAAGGATCAAAGGAGTGGAGGTGCAAAAGGAAAGGGAAGGCAAAGGAGTGGATGCATCAAAGGAAGGGGAAGCAAAGGAGTGGATGCAAAGGAAAGGATCAACGGAGTGGATGCAAAGGAAAGGATCAAAGGAGTTGGATGCAAATGGAAAGGAAGCAAAGGGATGTATGCAAAAGGAAAGGATCAAAGGAGTGGATGCAAAGGAAAGGAAGCAAAGGGTGGAGCAAAGGAAAGGAGCAAAGGAGTGGATGCCGGAAAGGAAGCAAATGAGTGGATGCAAAGGAAAGGATCAAAGGAGTGGATGCAAAGGAAAGAAGCAAAGGAAAGTGGATGCAAAGGAAAGGATTCAAAGGAGTGGATGCAAAGGAAAGTAAGCAAAGGAGTGCAATGCAAGGAGGGAATGCATGCGGATCAAATGATTGGATGCAAAGGGAAAAGGAAATGGGAAAGGAAAGGGAAGGAAGCAAAGGATGGATGCAAGGAGTGGATGGCAAAGGAAAGGATTCAAAGGAGTGGATGCAAAAGGAAAGGATCAAAGGAGTGGATGCAAAGGGAAAAAAGGAAGCCAAAGGAGTGGATGCAAATTGATGGAGCAAATGGAGTGGAGCAACGGAACAAAGATCAAAGGATGTGGATGCAAAGAAAGGAAGCAAAGGAGTGGATGCAAAGGAAAGGATCAAAGGAATTAAAGGATCAAAGGAAAGGAATCAAAGGAGGGGATGCAAGGAAAGGAGCAAAGGAGTGGATGCAAGAAAAGGAAGCAAATGATTTGATGCAAAGGAAAGGAAGCAAAGGAGTGGATGCAAAGGAAAGGAAGCAAAGAGTGGATGCAAAGGAAAGGAAGCAAAGGAGTGGATGCAAAGGAAAGGAAGCAAAGGAGTGGGATGCAAAGGAAAGGAAAAGGCAAAAGGAGTGGTGCAAAGGGAAAGAAGCAAAGGAGTGGATTGCAAAGGAAAGGAAAGGCAAAGGAGTGGATGATCAAAGGAAAGGAAAGCAAAGGAGTGGATGCAAAGGAAAGGAAGCAAAAGAGGTTTGAATGGTGGATGCAAAAGGAAAGGATCAAAGGACGTGGATGCAAAAGGCCAAAGGAAGCAAAGGACAGTGGATTGCAAAGGAAAAGGATCAAAGGAGGGGTGGATGCAAAGGAAATGGAAGCAAAGGAGTTGGATTCAAAGGAAAGGAAGCAAAAGGAGTGGATGAAAGGAAAGGAAGCAAAGAGTGGATGCAAAGGAAAGGATCAAAGGAGGGATGCAAAGGAAAGGAAGCAAAGGAAGTGGATCAAAGGCAAGGAAGCAGGGAATGCAAAGGAATTGGATTGAAGGAAAGGAAGCAAAGGTGGATGCAAGGAAAAGGAATACAAAGGGAGTGGATGCAAAGGAAAGGAAGGCAAAGGGAGTGGTGCAAAGTAAAGGAAGCAAAGGATTGGATGCAAAGGAAAGAATCCAGGGTGGATGCAAAGGGAAAGGAAGCAAGGAGTGGATGCCAAGGAAAGGAAGCAAAGGAAAAAAAAATGTGGAAAAAGCAAGTGGGATGCAAAGGAAAGGAAGCAAAGGAGTGGATGCAAGGAAAGGAAAGGATGCAAGGCCGTGGATGAACAAAGTTTAAAGGAAGCAAAAGGAGGGATGCAAAAGGAAAGGAAAGCAAAGATGGATTTGCAAGGAAAGGGAAGAAAGGAGTGGATGCAAGAAAGGAAGCAAAGGAACAGTGGACTGCATAAAGGAAGCAAAGGAGGGGAATGCAAGAAAAGGAAAGCAAAAGGAGTGGATGCGAAGGAAGGAAGCAAAGGAGTGGATGCAAAGGAAAGGATCACTCAAAGGATGTGGATGCAAAGGAAAGGAAGCAAAGGAGGTGGATGCAAAGGAAAAGGAAAGCAAAGGATTAAGGATTGATGCAAAGGACAAGATCAAAGAGTAGATGCAAAGGAATGGATTCCAAAGGAGTGGATGCAAAGGAAAGGAAGCAAAAGGACGTGGATGCAAAGGAAAGGAAGCAAAGGAGGTGAGTGGATGCAAAGGAAAGGATCAAAGGAGTGGATGCAAAGCGAAAGGAAGCAAATGAGTGGATGCAAAGGAAAGGTAAAAGCAAGGATGTGGATTGCAAAAGGAAAGGAAGCAAAAGGAGGGATGCAAAGGAAAGGAAGCAAGGAGTGGATGCAAGGCAAGGAAGCAAAGGAGTGGATGCAAAAAAGGAAAGGAAGCAAAGGAGTGGATGCAAGGAAAGGAAGGCAAAGGAATGGATGCAAAGGAAAGAAGCAAAGGAGTGGATTGCAAGGAAAGGATCAAAGGAGGTGGATTGCAAAGGAAAGGAAGCAAAGGAGTGGATTGCCGCAAAGGGAAAGGATTCCAAAGGACGTGGATTGCAAAGGAAAGGAAGCAAAGGGAGTGGATTGCAAAGGAAAGGAAGCAAAGGAGTGGATGCAAAGGAAAGGATCAAAGGAGTGGATGCAACCGGAAAAAGGATTCAAAGGAGTGGATAGTGGATGCAAAGGGAAAGGAAGCAAATGAGTGGCTGCAAAGGAAAGGAAGCAAAAGGAAGGTGGAAAGGCAAAGGAAAGGAAGCCAAAAGGAAAGTGGATGCAAAGGAACAGGGAAAGGAAAAGGCAAAGGGAGTGGATGCAAAGGAAAGGAAAGGCAAAGGAGTTGGATGCAAAAGGAAAGGGAAGCAAAAGGAACCAAAGGAGTGGATGCAAGAAAGGAAAGGATCAAAGGATGGAGTGGATTGCAAAGGAAAGGAAGGAAAGGATAGCAATATGGAGGTGGATGCAAAGGAAAGGAAGCCAAAGGAGTGGATGGCAAGGAAAATGAAGCAAAGGAGTGGATGCAAAGGGAAAGGATTCCAAAGGAGTGGATCGCAAAGGAAAAAGGCTCCAAAGGAAGTGGGATGGCAAAGGAAAAGGAAAGGAAGGAAGCAAAGGAAAGTGGAAAGCAAAGGAAAGGAACAAAAGGAGGTGGATGCAAAGGAAAGGAAGCAAATGGATTGGGAACCGGTGGATTGCAAAGGAAAGGATCAAAGGAACGTGGATTCAAAGGAACCAGGGAAGCAAAGGACTGGTGGATTGGCAAAAAGGAAAGGATCAAAGGAGGTGAGGAGCAAAGGAAAGGAAGCAAAGGATGTGGATGCAAAAGGAAGCGGGAGGAAAAGGGGGGGAAAAAGGGAAAGGAAAAGCAAAGGACGGTGGATTGCAAAAGGAAAGGATCAAAGGAAAAGGTTGGATGCAAAGGAAAAGGAAGCAAATGGAGTGGATGCAAAGGGGGGAAAGGAAGCAAAGAACGGATGGCAAAGGAAAGGAAGCAAAGGAGTGGAATGCAAAGGAAAAGGAAGCAAAGGAGGGATGCAAAGGAAAGGAAGCAAGCAAAGGATTGGATGGAAACAAAGGAAGGAAGCAACTGGAGTTGGATGGCAAGGAAAGGAAAAGGCAAAGGAGTGGATGCAAAGGAAAGGAAAGGAATTCAAAGGAGTGGATGCAAAGGGAAAGGAAAGCAAAGGAAGTGGATGGATGCAAAGGAAAGGAAGCAAAGGAGTGGATGCAAAGGGGGAAAGGAAGGCAAAAAGGAGTGGATGGCAAGGAAAGGAAAGGAAGGCAAAGGAGGTGGGATGCAAAGGAAAGGAAAGGCCAAAGGATGTGGATGCAAAGGAAAGGATCAAAGGGAGTGGGATCAAAGGAAAGGAAGGCAAAAATGGAGTGGATGGCAAAGGAAAGGAAGGCAAAAGGAGGCGTGGATGCAAAAGGGAAAGGAAGCAAAGGAGTGGAAGCAAAGGAAAGGAATCGCAAAGGGAGTGGATGCAAAGGGAAAGGAAGCCAAAGGGATGGAATGCAAAGGAAAAGGACAAAGGAAAGGCAAAGGAGTGGATGCAAAGGAAAAGGAAGCCAAAAATGGAGGTGGATGGTCAAAGGAAAAAAGGGAAAGGAAAGGCAAAGGATGGATGCAAGGAAAGGAAGGAAGCAAAGGACGTTGGAATGCAAAGGAAAGGAAAGGCAAAGGAGGTGGAATGCAAAGGAAGGGAAGCAAAGGACGGTGGATGCAAAAGGAAAGGAAAGCAAAGGAGGGATGAAAGGAAAGGAAAGCCAAAAGGAGTGGATGGCAAGGAAAGGAAGCGGAAGGTGGGATGCCAAAGGAAAGGAAGCAAAGGAGGTGGATGCAAAGGCACCGGAATCAAAGGAGGTTGGAAAAAAATATTGGAAGCAAATGAAAGTGGATGGCAAAGGAAAGGAAAGCAAAAGGAGTGGATGCAAGGAAAGGAAGCAAAGGAGGTGGGATGCAAAAGGAAAGGAAGAAAGGAGGTGGGAGCAAAGGAAAGGGGGGGAAGCAAAGGAGTGGATGCAAAAGGAAAGGGGAAAGCAAAGGGCGGTGATGTCAAAGGAAAGGAAGCAATAAAGGAAAGTGGATGCAAGGAAAGGAAGCAAAGGGAGTGGATGCAAAGGAAAGGAAGCAAAGGAGTGGATGCAAGGAAAGGAAGCAGGATGGATGCAAAGGAAAGGAAGCAAAGGAGGTGATGCAGGCAAAGGAAAGCAAAGGAGGTGTATGCAAAGGAAAGGAAGCAAAGGAGGGGATGCCAAAAGGAAAGGAAGCAAAGGAGTGGATGCAAAAGGAAAGGATCAAAGGAGTGGATGCAAGGGAAAGGGCAAGCAAAGGGAGTGGATGCAAGCCGGGGACATATGTCGGAATTGTATGGAGCGATGGCACGGGGATAACTAAAAAAAGCCTTTACTTCTAGCCCAGATAAAGATAAGAAATGTGAAAGGAAAGGGATAATCATGGAGCTTAACCAAGAACAAAAGGATAACTGCCCCTTTACGGAAGATGGAATGTAATAGGACACATTTATGGAGATATCGAAGTTAGAAACGATTACGGGAAGGTTTCAGCTGAGCGTTTTGCAGTCGACAAACGATTCACGAATCATACATAAAATATTCACGGCATAAAGGTGGATTCCTGTTCAAACGCTAAATTAACAGATCAATTTTCTCACGCTGTTAATACAGGTTCGGATACTGGAATCTACTCAGAATTGACTACGGAACCAATGCTATCATAATATGCAGTAAGTAACTAAACGATGCGTCTTTCATTCGGCGTTACTCATTCCTAATGCAATTATTTCACGTTAAAAATCATTGTGTTCTAACTTCCGAAAATTTCACTGTAATCCCATCCAACTATTCCTTCACTGATGAAAACATACCAGGATTACTTTTCTGTTGCCATGGGACTGAGGGAATATTTTCGTGCTAAATTGCAGCCAGTAAAAGATTTGTCAGAGTTCTAAAGGAAACATCGCGCCACAGTGAGGGAAAAATAACAAGAGAGAGAGAGAGAGAGAGAGAGATAGAGAGAGAGTAGAGAGAATTGAATGAAAAACTGGAAAATGACATTAGATTTGAACACCGCATAGATCGTATAAAATATTTTCCTTCCACTATAATATATATATTATATATATATATATTATATATATATATATATATATATATATATAATATATGTGTGTGTGTGTGTGTGTGTGTATCACACCTCACCACAGGTGAAGAAATGCCCTTCGCCAA
>NC_087218.1:2974252-2994396 GCF_015104395.2 Macrobrachium nipponense | reverse complement strand
AATAATCGATGAAACGTTTAACACTGGTGTATTCTTCTTAGCTACACAGGTGGCCTGTAATTATTACCTTAACTATACTAGTGCACAACCGGACGGCAGGTTAGACTGTTATTGACTTTCATGACGATACACGTCTTTGTGTGGCGGCCGACGGGAATGGGACTGCGGGGGCACTGGGCACTGGGCACTCTCGACCCAGTTTGTCTGTGCTGTATGGGACCCGCTAACGAAACTGATCTGACCGATGGTGCGGCCTGTTTCAATGCCTCCTACACACAGCATCGTTCTGCAAGAAGCTGATTGGTTATTCTGGCTCCTAAGACACAAGGGCCAATCAAGAAGGGATATAGAGATGCATGGCACTTTTGAAATGCCCAAGCCACGCCAACTTGTAACGTCTTTGGCGGTTGACTTGTTTTTGTTACACATACACAAAGTATCACTTATAACGGTTTCACGGGACTTCAGACTATCACGGAAAAGGCATATGCAACTTGTATTGAATCAGCTCTCTCTCTCTCTCTCTCTCTCTCTCTCTCTCTCTCTCTCTCTATATATATATATATATATATATATATATATAATATATATATATATATATATATATATATATATATATATATATATATAAATAAATATATATATATATATATATATATATATATATATATATATAGAACAAACTATTGTTTATAGCAATCTCAAACACAAATTAATTATCTACCGATTAATATTCACTTTGTATCATAAAAACAGAGGTCTTCGACAGTGAAAATTACCATCTACCAAGAGTAATTACACAAAAATATATCATAACAGTTACTTCGACACAAAGCGAGCGAAGATAAGAAATGCAATATACACATGGAAAGATGATTTGTTTGTTTGGTGTTTTTACGTTGCATGGAACCAGTGGTTATTCAGCGAAGGGATCAACGGCTTTACGTGACTTCCGAACCACGACGAGAGTGAACTTCTACCACCAGAAATACACATCTCTAACACCTCAATGGAATGCCCGAGAATCGAACTCGCGGCCACCGAGGTGTCAGTTCAAGACCATACCGATCGCTTGATATGGAGAGATGATATCCTTAAAACTTCATTAAAGTAAATATAATCTTTCGCATTTCAGTTTCTCATAGGTCAATGCCGCTTTTAAAATACACCTGTCGTCCAAAATCCAAATATGGAGAGCTTCCGTAGTGGCGTAGATCGAGTACTTACGATTTGGATTATAACGCTAAAGATATCTGCTGGAACTCGTATAGTCTTCATTGTTTGTAGTATTATGTGGTTAGGACTTTCGTATGCATTGGGAGAGAAAGGTAAAGAAATGGAACGGGAAAGATCTTTGTGAATAATTCGGAAAAAAAAATAGAATATAGTTAAGTATAGTATTTAGACCAAACACTAGGACCTATCAGGTCATTCAACGCTGGAACGCAAATTGACGGTAAAAGGGTTTGAAAGGTGTAACAGGAGGAAAACCTCAAAGCACTTGCATTATGAATCAATTGTTAGGAGAGTGTGGAAAGTAAGATGGAATATGGAAGGAGGTAAACTAAAAGTAATGAAAGGGGGGGGGCAGCTTGGGACTGAAGGCACGCTGCAAAGAACCTCAAGTAATGTCTACAGTGCACCACATGAAGGTGCACTGACGGCACTACCCCCCCTAAGGAGAAAAAAAACATAAGACAAGCATTGTACATAGACCCCCTTCACGTCCATTCCCAAGCAATGAATGAGATGAGAGGCCATTTCTGTATACAACCTGCACTGGGAGTAAGATGAAAGGATTAGAATTTATTGTTCTTGAGATGAAATCAAAAGAAACAAACAGAGCTCCCCCAGCCGACTGGTCAACAAACTCACAAAAAGAGCATAACGTCAAAAGGCGTTCGAGTCCTCCCTTCAAAATAAACACGGCCACGGAGTGAGTCACTCAACGAGATTCGGGAAATAAATTTGCTGACGGGGGAGTTTTTTTTACTGAAGAGGAAGATAAATAAACACCTGTCATCTGGGATGCTGAGTACACTCAACGTCACTGCTGAAAAGCTTCGTATTTTCTCGTTCGAAGATACAGATGTCGGTCAAAAAACTCAAAATCGTCGTTCATGTTACGACCATACCTTGGTTACGACGGATTCGAGAGATGACCAAAGGTTATTCATAGCTAAATGATTTATTCATAACTTCTCTCCATTTTTTTTTGCAGATTCTTTTTGGCACGCAATGCATAGCTTACCTCTAAACGAATCGATCATCGAGAAGTAATATGTATCGTTGATTAAAAGCAGCGTTCAAAGGAATATTATTAAGGGAGGGCGCGGGAAATATGTGCGCTCATATTCCAGGAGGAAGGGGAGGTTATAGCGAGGGTCATCAGATGGAAGCCCAAACAGCTAAGAAGTTCGGACGTTTTGTCAATAGTAATTGCTTTTCACTTGTAGACAGTTGTACTTACAATTTTAACGTTACTGTTATACAACCGAAGACCGGATACGCATATATACACACATACATGTATATATGCATGTATGTGTATATCTAATGAAAGGAGTCCATAAAAAACAACAAAAGGGTATAAATTATAGCGTTATATTTCGAGGACAACTGTCTCCCACAACAGACAGATTGCTTGGCTTTGTATATATATATATATATATATATATATATATATATATATATATATATATAGTATATATATACTGTATATGTGTACATATATAGTATATATATATATATGTATATATATATACTGTATATGATATATATATATATATATATATATATATATATAATATATATATATATATTGTATATAGCAAACATCTAGCATAATTTAAAGGTATGCAAGATCCAAAATACAATAAAATAAACTATACCAGAAAATAATATACATAATGCCTTAAAAATACTAACACTGAAGAAAGTGCATATGCATAAAAAAATATCAATTAAAACAAATCATAAAAAAAACCCTAAAAGTTTAAAAAAATATATCATACCACATACTAGAGCTACGAACCGTAATGAATAAAGTCTAAGAAGAAATCTATGAAATAATAAGTTTAGGGAGTGTCCGAAGAGATAACATTATTTACATGTTATAAAAGAAAGGCATGTGGACGAACCAAATAATGGAGGGATAAGGTTTTTTTTTTATCCTTTCTACAGATTAATTGTATCGTATATAGATACGAAGCTACAAGTATTTTAAATTGCACCACGACTTTATGGAACCCGACTATATATATATATATATACATATATATATATATATATATATATATATATATATATATATCTATATATATATACGTGTTTGATTTTAAATTTTGAAAAAGATAAGCACGTGATGATATAACGAACAAAGTTACAGCCAGTAAGGAAAAGTGAAACATTTGAGGTGTCAAGGTAACAAGACAGAAGTACTTAGTTTTCTCAACACTGTTTCACGTTTCTTTCGTGATTGTAACTTGTCGATATATATATATATATATATATACTATATATATATATATATATATAATATATATATATATATTTGCCATTTTTACCATATATATGCACACACACAAATACATACATACACATACGCACACAAACACACACACACACTCACACATATATATAATATATTCATACACGCGCGTATCTGTATATGCTCCCCAAACCGTTGTGTCTGTGAGAGATGGGTGACGTGATGTTGAATCGGCAGTAGCTCTCAAAATTTATGGTATGAATTTTGATCAAAGCGGCCGACGGGAGCGCTCATCCACCCATCATATCGGAGGCTGTTATGTACTTTCGTGTGCGTGGAATGTTAAAATTGATTTATTATCGTATGATATATGAATATAAAAACTTGCTGGCTTGTCAGGTTTTCCTTTCAGGGTTAATGGGTTTTCGGGTGGGAGGGAGGTGGGAGTATAGTAGGGTTACATCATGACCGCTTCCGCTCAATGTCAAAATAGATTTTCGGTTCATTTTTACAGATAACCAATAAAAGATAAATAACAGTTTTATTGACGAGGCGCAGCGAGGAATTTAATTAACTAATTCGGAAATCATCAAAAGTATCGAGCCGCTGATTACTGAATGACAATACATTTTTTGACAAAAAAATTATAATGTATTTTTGACAAAAAAGGACAAAAAATGACAATACATCTTTTGAAGAAAAAATTACAAAATTTTTTGCAAAAAAAAAAAAAAAAAAAAAAAAAAAAAATCAATTAAAGTTGGTGTACTCGGCGAAAACCCTACAGAATTTTAAATGAGGACATGAATACTGTAAGCACAAATATCTCATTCGTCGTGATTAGCTGCCAGGCTGTTGGTGTAACCGCCAAAGATGTCAATTAAAACTAAACTAAAAAAAAAAATATGTCTGGTAGGACCCAGAAAGAGACTTGAACATTCCCTCTTTTGGTCAGTTGTACTCATTCCAAATGAGGCCAAGTCTCTCTCTCTCTCTCCTCTCTCTCTCTCTCTCTCTCTCTCTCTCTCTGCTTTTTGTAAACATAATAACTTGATTAAAAAAAAGAGAAATTAGAGATAAATAAAGGAAGTCAGGATGAATGTTTCATCTTTTATTTATCTAATCCTCATAAAAAAACTTGAATTTGATTAAGAAACAAAAACATTAAAAAGGTACAATATCGGATTTCGAGCGGTTTCAAGAATGAATATCGGCTTTCGAGCAGTTTAAGGAATGAATATCGGCTTTCGAGCGGTTTCAGGAATGAATATTGGCTTTCGAGCAGTTTCAGGAATGAATATCGGTTTTCGAGCAGTTTCAGGAATGAATATTGGCCTTGAGCAGTTTCAGGAATGAATATTGGCTTTCGAGCAGTTTCAGGAATGAATATCGGCTTTCGAGCAGTTTCAGGAATGAATATCGGCTTTCGAGCAGTTTCATGAATGAATATTGGCTTTCGAGCAGTTTCAAGAATGAATATTGGCTTTCGAGCAGTTTCAGGAATGAATATCGGCTTTCGAGCAGTTTCAGGAATGAATATCGGCTTTCGAGCAGTTTAAGGAATGAATATTGGCTTTTGAGCAGTTTCAGGAATGAATATCGGTTTTTGAGCAGTTTCAGGAATGAATATCGGCTTTCGAGCAGTTTCAAGAATGAATATCGGCTTTCGACCAGTTTAAGGAATGAATATCGGCTTTCGAGCAGTTTATGGAATGAATATCGGCTTTCGAGCAGTTTAAGGAATGAATATTGGCTTTCGAGCAGTTTCAGGAATGAATATCGGCTTTCGAGCAGTTTAAGGAATGAATATTGGCTTTCGAGCAGTTTCATGAATGAATATTGGCTTTCGAGCAGTTTCAGGAATGAATATCGGCTTTCGAGCAGTTTCAGGAATGAATATTGGCTTTCGAGCAGTTTCATGAATGAATATCGGCTTTCGAGCAGTTTCATGAATGAATATTGGCTTTCGAGCAGTTTAAGGAATGAATATCGGCTTTTGAGCAGTTTCAGGAATGAATATCGGCTTTCGAGCAGTTTCAAGAATGAATATTGGCTTTCGAGCAGTTTCAAGAATGAATATCGGCTTTCGAGCAGTTTAAGGAATGAATATCGGCTTTTGAGCAGTTTAAGGAATGAATATCGGCTTTTAAGCAGTTTCAGGAATGAATATCGGCTTTTGAGCAGTTTAAGGAATGAATATCGGCTTTCGAGCAGTTTCAGGAATGAATATCGGCTTTCGAGCAATCAATCCTTCGTTCAACTGACAGTTCGAGAAATATGGTTTTCTAGCAGTTAGGTTTCGAGCAACTGATTTCGAGAAATTGACCTGGATTCGTCTCTTAACATTTGCTGATTCACGTTTATTTGGTTCTCTTTGATTCGGCACCATCAACTGAACGAGTTGCTTAGTACACAGTACACAGTACAATTTGGCTTTCGGTAATGACGGTGTCGACATAAGGGGTGGAGCAGAGATCTCGTCAGCCGCCAAGATCAAATTTGTGCCATGAATTTTGCGAGGTATTATGAAACCTGTCTCCGATAACTCTCAGTCTGACAGTCGAAGTGGAAACAGGCTACCAAACATGAATCAATTTCTTCATTTGTCTTTTCATTTGGATCTCAGGTTTTTTAGTGACAAGCAAGGTGTCCAAAAGTGGGAAGAGCCCATTGTGGCTATGGCTTTCGTCTGTCCGCCCTCAGATCTAAAAAACGACCGAGTTTAGAGCTGCAAATTGTTATGTTGATCATCCACCCTCCAATCATCAAACAAACCAAATTGCAGCCCTCTAGCCTCAGCAGTTTTTGTTTGATTTACGGTTACATTTAGCCATGATCGAGCGTCTGGGACCTTTACAGGTCACAAACGGGCCGCGGCTCAGAGTTTCATGGGCAGAGGCCGAGACTTTCATAACAGCATTATACGTAATTTTTACGTGTTTGTTTCTCTCTTACAGATGAAGCAATATAATCTGATTGCGAATTTGACCGCTTCATCGAATAACCACCAAGTCATTATTCTCAAACAAGACAAAGTTGGAGCAAGTAATGGCATACAAATTTATTTGCAAATATTTTCAGAACCAATTATCGGTATACAATTACAGCTGACTGGCGTGTATCTATCGAGCATAAACACCTCACACAAATTGTGCGTTAATTATGCGTCAATAACTATTTAATAACACTTACGTCATGCTTTCATGATGGGTGCGGTTTGTCGGTATATGAAACCCGACCAATAATCTAATTTATCGCTAACATAAAGAGTAATTTTAGATATGCAAATTTTTATGTAGGTTTCAGAGAAGGACCATAAAGTGAAATTTTATTGCATATTATATTAATACCCTAGCTATGAAATTTTATTTTATATTATATTAATACCCTAGCTATCATTATGCAGAGAGAAAGTATTAAGCCATCAAGTACTATTCATTATGTATTCATATACATAATACTATATACATATAAATATGTATGTATATATAATACATTATTTAGCGACATAACAACCCATCAATATAAAGTTCAAATTAACATTACCTTCTGAATGTTTTTTTTTTTTTTTTTGTTTTTTTTTTTTTTTTTTCAAGCAAGGGAATCATACCTGAGTAAATACAATATTGTTTGTTTGTTTGTTTGTATGGTGTTTGAATGGAACCAGCGGTTATTCAGAACGGGACCAACGGCTTTACGTGACTTCCGAACCACGTCGAGGGTGAACTTCCATCACCAGAAATACGCATATCTGACCCCTCAGTGGAATGCCCGAGAATCGAACTCGCGCCCACCGAGGTGGCAGGCCAAGACCAAACCGACCACGCCGCTGAGCCGTCAGTAAATACAATATGGCTATTATTCGTACCTATGCCTTTCTGAGGTGGAACTTTGTGACGGTAGGTTCATCCACTGTTGTCCTTCATGTTCTACCCCTGAAAGATACGAGCATAGGGTCGATTCCTGGTCAGGGTGGGTGCGCTCACGTTTAATTCCCTTGGGGGCGGTAAGTCGTTCAGAACTACCTGTGAATTCGGTATTAATGAGCTATTTGTTGCTTTACATTTAAAAGTATGGGGACGGCATGTTTATAATTAATGACAAGCAATCATTTATACAGTACATAATATAACATATAACATATATATAAAATATATAATGTATGTATATATATATATATATATATATATATATCTATATATATATTATATCTATCTATATATATATATATATATATATATATATATATATATACACATAAAAAACCAGTTTTTTTTTTTTTATGTATGATGACTACATTACAGTATATATACTTGTCTAACTAACTGGAAAAATATACGCTAAAAACAGTGCCCATTTTAGAGCGAATTCCTGAATATATTTAAGTAAAGATTACAGAATTCTGTTTAAAAACAGTTCTGCTATAGCAGAGGTACCGGTTATTCGTAAAAACTGCAAATCATAACTGACAAACAAAAAGGACTCGCTTGTTGCATCAAATGAGGTCTAAAAGGACAAATCCCAGATGATAAACCTGGGTCATAAAGATTCTGATGAAGAATGCTGAAAATAGCCATTTTTTTTTATTTTTCATTTATTTCATTTTATTCTATATATTATTTTTTTTTTGCTTTAATACACAATGGTATCAAAGAGTTGCCTAAACTGTCACACTTTCTGAAACCGAATCAACTCTGTTCTTTAGAATGTAACAAAATAGGGAACTAGATAGGACAGAATATGATATTTAGGCCAAAGGCCAAGCAATAGGACTTATGAGGTCATTCAGGGCTGGAAATAATCGTTACGAGAGGGTCGATAGCAAGGATGGAAGAAATATAATATGAACGGAGGTACAGTAAAAATTATGAAAGGGTTAGAGCTAGGGGGCCGAAAGGGCGCTACAAAGAACCTTTAGTAATGCCTATAAGGTAAAACATCATTAAGATGTTTCCCAGAGATGTCCATCCTGGAAAGACAATGACACTGCAATGTCTGATTCAAGGCCTCGAGTTATGAGCTGATCATGAAATAGCGAATCTTTATATGCTACTCTTTCGTAAAAAATAAATAAATAAATAAATGAATAAAAAAAACAGAATCAAGAAATGCCTTGGGTTATACGTCATTAAAATCGTCCAACTGACACTTGCGTCTTTTGTTTTTCTACTTACAAACCTGAGAGGAATTCTGAAAAAAAAAAACGAGGGAGAATTCGAAAATGTCAGGAAATCGAACGAAATGAAGTAACTGGTTGTTGTGATATCTTCAGGAGCCGTGAAACATTTTCTACTTCATTTTCACTTTGATTACCCGAAGTAAATGACCAAGATTTTCCCGTTATCGAACACTAACTAGGAATGATTCATTGGAATTTGTAATTTTGAGTTTCAATACTTTATTCTTTGGCTGGGGAAGACTTGGATCATTTTTTTCGATTTTTCTTATTATCTTAGTTTCATTTATCTTCTGCTTTCTTAAGGGCAATGTAGTTTTATATTATGAATTTAAAAGCAGTACATTCCTTACATAGAACGCAACGGGAATTATAGTCTACTTGAAATTTTGCTATACGTGCGCTCCACATTCTAAATAGAAAGGCTAAAGCCACTTTAGAGGCTAACGTAAATTCTATTCAATATCCTAACAAACACTCTTCTGGGAGGAAAAAACCCACAGGTTTGCATAAGAATATTTTAAGTAATCTTTCTTCTAGAGAGAGAGAGAGAGAGAGAGAGAGAGAGAGAGAGAGAGAGAGAGAGAGAGAGAGAGAGAGAGAGATGGTAAAGATACTGGAATACAAATAGGAGAGTGTAATCTCACATGTTTTTGAATGTACATCTTTCAGCTTACCGCACACCCTCACATGTACGTGAAACACGTGCAAGGGTCCAGGTGTGTTCTTGCATACAAATCACAGCAGGAAAAGCAAATTCACTTGCAAACACACACACACACACACACACACACACACGCAGGCTGAAGGGAAAGTAAAGGAACATACATTCTTTACATATGGTGTAAAGAATACACCATATTCTCGTTTTTTTTACGTAAACCCAGTTTCATTTTATTTAATTAAATCTACAATTCATATGTATCATTATTCATCGCCTGGTTGGTTAAAGTAAAAAAAAGTACACAGGGCGACGAATAATGATGCATATGAATTATAGATTAAATAAAAAGAAAATGGGTTTACGTAAAAAGAGCCAGAATAAGGCGAACGAATAAAAGGAAACGCCACCTAATATTTTATCAGTTAGGAAAACCGTCATAAAAAAAGACTATCTGAACTCGATGGAAACCTTCATTTTGAAACTGTGTTCCGAAGGTATATGAGAGAGAGAGAGAGAGAGAGAGAGAGAGAGAGAGAGAGAGAGAGAGAGAGAGAGAGAGAGAGGAAAAGCATTATTAAGAAAACTTTTTTTTCAGGACCATTTTAGCCAGATGGGATGCACAATCAGGGAAAAGTTACCGACTTCAGTATGTTTCTGCATATGACCTTAAAGACCTTAAAACGGGAATCGAATATAAGGTCATTCAACAGAAGTTAATCACAACTAGACTGCTAGCCACAATTAGGTCAGAAGTACCTGCAAGCAGTCAAGAGAGGAACGAGGTCATGGGTCATGCGACTTCATCCCCACTTATATATGGATGAAAAGAGAAGATTTTCTATCTCTGTAATTGAATAGAATATAGAATTTAGGCCACAGGCCAAGCACTGGGACCTTTGGAATCATTCAACGCTGGAACGGAAATTGGCAGTAAAAGGTTTGAAAGGCGTAACAGGAGGAAAACTTCAAAGCAGTTGCACTATGAATCAACTGTAAGGAGAGAATGGAAAGTAAGGTGGAAGAAAGAGAATATGGAAGGAGGTACAATAAAAGGAACGAAAGGGGCTGCAGCTAGCGGCCGAAGGGAGGCTGCAAAGAACATAAAATAATGCCAACACTGCGCCACGTGAAACGCACTGACGGCAATACCGCGCTGCGGGGTAATACATATTTTACTATGACAGTTTCCAGAAAGCAAAATTACCTCATTTTCTACAATTCTTTTACTTCTATCTAGTTATCATAATATCGGTAAGGGTCTTCTAATATCAGTTAATTTCTTTGACAGCCTTAGCGACCTTTTAATCAATCTAGTACCTCACACTTCTTGAAAATTCTTATCACCACAAGACTTGAAACCAGATGCCAAATAAACCAAGAGGCTCCTTCATTCCCTGATGGGATTCGAATTCCCACACTCTACTTATCTAGTAAGAAGAACGTCATTACTTAGTTATCTATGCTTCGAAGACGAATGTAAGGCACGCATGCTTGCTAATGCACAAACATATCCTCTGAATTAAGCTAAATTTGACGAGATCTCAATACACAAACATCTACCAGTCTTTCAACCAAAGCAGTCTATCCTTCAGGCAAGAGTCGAAATTTCATTATGGCCATTATTGTCACACCTCTGTTCACTGTTTTGATATTCTTTTAGTTGATCTGGGGTTTAGAGAGTCTCTGCGATCAGCTACACGGCTTTTAGTTTTCTGTCCAAGAAAACTATTGAGATGGTTATTTGTCTGTCCGCCCTCAGACCTTGAAAACTACTACGGCTAGAGGGCTGCAAATCGCTATGTTAATAATCTATCCTCCAACCATCAGACATACTAAATTGCAGCCCTCTACTCTCAGTAGTTTTTATTGTATTTAAGGTCAAAGTTAGCCATGATCGTGTGTCTGGCACCGCACCACGGCCAGCTGAGTTTCACGGGTTGAGAGTTTCATACAGAAAACTCGATTGCTTCGGTGCATCTTTTACTTTTATTTAATTTTATTTAAAGCCACAATCTGCCATCTGCAACATCCTGCGTTCGTATTTTGTCTTTCATTGCAGCTCCATCTTACCCCTACGTCATTAGCAAATATCTTAAAATATCTTACGTTTAAGGAAGTTGGCTTCCTTTATCAAAGAAAAGTTGGTACTTCTATATATTTTCCTCCTCAGCGCTTTTCGTAAGATGACTTAACACCAAAGAAACGTCCTGGCGTTGCAATATCGAATTGCCTGTTCTCTCAGCTTTAATGCAATCCCGAAGAATGCAAACAGCGTCAGTGCATTGGAACCAAAGGTTTAGGACTTCTATTTCGATCGAGGATGTTGGAAACGCTCACTTTTCTTCGTGATCATTTCCACAACATCACTCAGGTTGTTTGTTTGTTTGTTTGTATGGTGTTTTTACGTTGCATGGAACCAGTGGTTATTCAGCAACGGGACCAACGGCTTTACGTGACTTCCGAACCACGTCGGGAGTGAACTTCTGTCACCAGAAATACACCTCTCTCACTCCTCAGTGGAATGACCGAGAATCGAACTCGCGGCCACCGAGGTGGCACGCCAACACCATAACGACCACGCCACTGAGGCGCTCTCACTCAAGTTGATGGCTGCCGAGGATACGTTTCAATTTAAGGAGGAATATTATTGAACTGGAAATTCAACAGTTTCTTCCGGTTCACCGTCACCCTTGCCTAAGCGCCTCAGTGGCGTGATCGGTATGGTCTTGGCCTGCCACCTCGGTGGCCGCGAGTTCGATTATCGGGCATTCCATTGAGGTGTTAGAGATGTGTATTTCTGGTGATAGAAGTTCACTCTCGACGTGGTTCAGAAGTCACGTAAAGCCGTTGGTCCCGTTGCTGAATAACCACTGGTTCCATCCAACGTAAAAACACCATACAAGCAAGCAAGTAACCTTTCCCTGCACATCAGTATTTTTCTTATTTCGAAAAGGTACCATACCAAGTTAATAAACCAAGTTAATTATTCTCCATGCTGATCTGCGTCACCGCAAAGGAGTGGATGCAAAGGAAAGGAAGCAAAGGAGTGGATGCAGCCGGGGATCATATGCCGAATTGTATGAGCCGATGGCACGGATAACCTAAAAAATGCCTTTACTTCTAGCCCAGATAAAGATAAGAAATGTGACAGGAAAGGGATAATCATGGAGCTTAACCATGAACAAAAGGATAACTGCCCCTTTACGGAAGATGGAGTGTAAGGACACATTTATGGAGATATGAAGTTAGAAACGGCTACGGGAAGGTTTCAGCTGAGCGTTTTGCAGTCGACAAACGATTCACGAATCATACATAAAATATTCACGGAATGAAAGGTGGATCCCTTGTTCAAATGATAATGAACTGATCAACTTTTCTCATGCGTTAATACATGTATGAATACTGGAAAAGGAGTGATGTCATCTCTGTTGCAATCTACTCAGAATTGACTACGGAACCAATGTTTTCATATGCAGTAAAATAATAACCAAACGATACATACGTCTTTCATTCGGCGTTACTCATTTCTAATGCAATTAATTGCATATTAAAAATCATTGTGCTCTAACTTCCGAAAATTTCACTGTAATCTATCCAACTATTCCTTCACAGATGAAAACATACGAGGATTCCATTTTCTGTTGCCATGGGACTAAGGGAATATTTTCGTTGCTAAATTGCAGCCAGTATAAGATTTGTCAGAGTTCTTAAAGGGAACATCGCGCCACTGTGAGGGAAAAATAACAAGAGAGAGAGAGAGAGAGAGAGAGAGAGAGAGAGAGAGAGAGAGAGAGAGAGAGAGAGAAGATATGAAAACTGGAAAATGACATTTAGATTTAACACCCGCACAGATCGCATAAAATATTTTCATTCCACTATATATATATATATATATATATATAATATATATATATAATATGTATATAATATATATATGTGTGTGTGTGTGTGTGTGTGTGTGTGTGTCTCACACCTCACCACAGGTGAAGAAATGCCCTTCGTCGCCAATGGCTTGGATATAAACAAGATGAATCATTTATTGTATCTGGTGATGATGTGATAAACGAATTACCGTGTTAAAGTGATTATAACAATCATATATATAATATATATATATATATATATATATAATATATAATATAACACAAAATAAATAAGAAAAGATAAAAATAAGTTAATTAAGTCTAATAAGCACTTAAGCTGTCTCGATAATGAGACCTCGCCAGTCCGCAGAGGAAAGCGAGGTACCTTAAATTTAAGCACCCCTTGCAACACGCAGCCAATATCCACGTGAGAGATGGTATCACGTAGCCGACATATACATTTTCCACATAAAATATCCAGTCGCAGTTCCCCCTCATCATAATTCGCAATTGAGCAATAAAGCCCACAGCATTTAAGATTTCGCGCCCCTAATTGTATCCCACTCCATCTTTCCAGCGATGCATTCAGCGATACAGATGTAGCAGGGGATGGATACTCGTCCTTGGCCTCCCCTCACACTGACAGTCAGTCAGACAGGGTCTGGCAATGGTGTTCAAACCCAGAGGACGTAAAAAGTCATCATACTTTCAGGCTGCAGCTGAAGGAGATCCAACCCGCCAGTCAAAAAGCAGCCTTAGTGGCAAACATGGCCTGTTTGCTCTGTTCCTGAAGTGAACGCTTCATTTCCCTTTACAAATAGAGAAACTAGTACTGTGAATACACGGTAAAGGTGATGGAAGGCGTTTTTTTTTATGGCAAATCATAAATTTGGGAATATATCTATATCTATAAACACACACTTCTTCTTTTCCTTGTCTGGCAAGCTTCTCAGGAATAAGGAAAATATACATACGACTCTTTCCATTTACTATTTTCTTTTTCTAGTCGATGGACCGTTTCCGCGCCCCCACCCCACCTCTCGATGACGTCATCAGGAATTACATTTGTAATTCAATCCTGATGACGTCGCCGATAGGTAGGGGAAACGGTCCATCGACTAGAAAAATAAAAAGGAAATAGATAGACCATTGGAAAATTTTCCTTATTCTTGAGTATTTTGCTATAAGGACAATAAGTATAGACTAATTCAGTCTTGATAAGAAGATAGTATCTGCTAATAATGTCATTAACTTCAATAAAAAACTATAATAAAAACTATAATATATATATATGTATATATATATATATATATATATATATATATATATATATATATATATATATATATATATTCCCTGCATATTTCATATATTTTTAGTAAGAACTTGACTACTATAAGAAGGCGAAAGAAAACATTTGAGCATTTGTATCTGCTTCTTTAACCATTTATTAAGATATCATTAATATGTACATTATTTTCTCTCTCTCTCTCTCTCTCTCTCTCCTCTCCTCTCTCTCTCTTCTCTCTCTCTCAGTAGTTCACCTGAATACCTTATTCATGAACATTATCAGAACATTATCATCGTTTACTATGGAATTAGAAAAATGATATCACTGATAATGTAAAAGAAAGAAAAAATATGGAAATCTTTACATTATTTATTTATGTAGAATTGCCTAAATACTATTTAATATACATAGTTTAGTATGTAAATTCTCCCAAACTCCAGCGAACTATCTTTATCCATGGTATTTATGTCACACTACAAAACTGTAGATTTTACCCTTCAATTAATAAAACATGTTTTGGAATCATTTATTTCCCGGGGATGTGACAATCATTTGGCCATCCAGTCTTCTGGTCGCGAAGAAAGAGCAACAATCCCTGTTACAGCGTACGTATTATTATACACTATAGCCGACACTACTGTAGGTTAATGCGCGCGTATAAACTTCCGGATTACGTGACCTCCACCCAAAGTCTGGTCACCCGTTTCTCACGAGGGATTAGCCAGGATTTACTGGAGCTTCCGAATGTTATGGGGCCCTGTGTCCATGATTCTTTTACAGCTCATGAGGGCTGAGGCTTTGCCAAGCGCGGGTGGAATTTGTCCCCAGCTCACATCATACTTTTTACGAGCCTTCATGGCAGAATTCTTAGGAAGTCCACATGATTTGATTCCTATTTTTTCCTCGGTATTTCCGAAAATGTTCAGAATCCTCAAAAGGATCTCAAAAGGATCACACGTGAAGACGATTCACTTCATCACAACTACTACATGCATTACTTAGCACGTTTTACGTGTGACACACATGGATATATTTCCGAAGCTGAACGCAACTCTTATGAGATATAGAGAACATCAAGTTATTTCAGATTTTGTTCACTGAATGGAATATGTGATTCAGGCATCAAGCCAGGCACTGGGAACCATTCAGCGCCATGATGAGAACGAATGAAATTGGAAATATTCATAAATAATGAGTTTACAATAGACTTTCTAAAGGTCAATGTTAAAAAGGGTAAAATCGAGGCGATTCAATTTATAATAGAATTAAAACTGCCACAGATAAGATAAAAAAAGACATTTCTATATGAAATATGATATTTTCATAAAAATCCAAACGCGATTTCGCTGTGTTACAACTAACTTACTATCAGAAGATTGATGGTATTGAAGTGAGAAATGAGGCATAATCTTTCAGACTCTGTGGTTTACTTAAGACAGCATTTACTGTTAGTGTCACTGACGAAAATGAGATATGTCTGAAGGAGAAAAATCCAGTAGTATACTGAGGGGAAGCTGCCTCAGTGCTTCGAACTCTGAAGTCTTGTATCATCGTTTAGCACAAGTAATAGATGTTTTTATTTATTTTTTATTTTATTTTATTTTTTGTCAGACCAAAATTACATCTCAGAATTAACTAAAGAATATAACTGACCAGTATCATTCTCTGCAGTAAAAGTTTTGGAATCATTTATTTTCCCAGGATGTGACAATTATTTTGCCATCCGGTCTTCTGGTCACAAAGAAATAATTCACAATCCCTGTGGCAGCGTCATATGTTCTAAGAGTCTGAATGCGCGGGTTACTTGGGCGAAAATGAGAGAAGAAACAGAACGGGAAAATAAACAGACCCTGATGTTCTTCTCATTTGAATAGTCAGTCTCTTTCCGATGAGAGATTACTTCCTGGTCACGTTCACTCAACAAAGATTGACTTACGAATTCTTTTGAGCAGCGCAAAAGGGGTCAGATGAAAAGTTCGCTCGCAGGAATGAATACATTATAGATCACTTCCTTCACAGAGGTTTTCTAATACAAAGGGCAGTTGAAAGTACCCTGCCCCGTTTACGAGACATTTCCATTAAACTCCTAGAAACGGGGATGTCGATTCCCATAAAAGATTTATGATGGCGAAAGGCAGAACAGCATAGTATTATTCATATTCAGTTCATTATTTCTGGGGTATAATTACTTACAGACACAAATTATGAGCCTTTTTGTTAGTTGAAAAAGGCATTGTTTATAATGTTGAACAGATATAATAGATTCACATCAACCTTGCATTTGATGTCTAAGCCCGTTTCTTACGACGCTCCTGATTGGCTGTTGATAAGCCAATCACAGGGCTGGAAACTCTCAGTCTCTCTCGAGAGTTCACATAGGCAGGATATAGTATGTTCCACCTCTCCAGAGGGATACGTCTTTCAAAAGCATCCCTCAGGAGAGGTGGAACATGCATCCTGCCTATGTGAACTCTCGAGAGAGACTGAGACTGAGACCCAGCCCTGCCATTGGTGTATCAACAGTCAATCAGGAGCGTCGTAAGGGACTGGCCTAGACATCAAATGCACGGTCGATGTGAATCTACTTTAGTTCTCAGTCATGCAACGATGCAGTACCTCCTATTAGGTCGACAATTAACGAAAAGTCACTAGGTCAATCCAGTACTACTGATTTATATCCCAGCTGAGGCGAAAGTTTCATTTCCATCACACTCGAGAATTCAAAATTTTCTGCATTATAATCTGATGCCTGTTGAAATTACAGTGTGTCTAAATTTACTTCCACGTATTGCCTTTACCTTGTTTTGCCTAGGCGTGGCCACAGCCTGTAGGCGAAGGCTGAGAGACCGGGAAGAATGCAGTTCACTTCACCCTGGCAGAACTGTTTCAAGGAGGATATTGGCTGAATGTGTTATTTGGTACCAAGTGTTACTATGAAATATCTCATTCACAACGGCGACCCCATATAACAATGGGTTAAAGCTGGGAAGAAGAAGAAGTTATTATGAAATATCAAATCTTATTTTTAGAGTGGACTCAGTTTAGACATAATAGAACACAACTTTTTGACGAAATGGTTTCAGTACGGAGTAAAATACAAGCTATGAGACAAAACCTGTTCCCCTGATATTTTATCCCGTTTCAGTGCCAAAATATAAATGTATCATGACAAGTGTCATCTATCTTAAACAAGAAAAAATAGCGACAAAGTTTCTTCACTATAACCGGCAGCTCTCCAGTTGCTCACCAGATGCGGTAGAGTCGGGGTTCGTCTCATGGCTCCGGAAAGCGTTGCCAGATGCACGATCCATGGCTAACTTTAACCTTAAATAAAATAAAAACTTTTGAGGCTAGAGGGTTGCAATTTGGTATGTTTGATGATTGGAGGGCGGATGATCAAAATAACAATCTGCAGCCCTCTAGGCTCAGTAGTTATTTTTTTTAGATCTGAGGTTGTACGGACAGACGAAACCGGCACAATAATTTTTCTTTTACAGAAAGCTAAAAGCCGCCGCCATGTTAGAAATCCAGACAGCAATGTTCAGACCAACACTGGGGTCACAAGCATTGCGATTACGAAGTTGGGCAACAGCAGAGGATGACAGCATGAAGTGTTGACACTTTTCAGTTAAGCATACATCTCTTCATTCTGCTTGCACTGTTGATGTAGCTCGTAAAGAGAATTCTAAATGGAGCTTTCAGTCATTACACTGACTCCCTGAAAAATATTGTCATCGTTTCATCACCCAAAAAACCTGCCATTACACAGGGAAAGTTATTGGGGAATTTGATATTTTTCTTTATACAGTCATCCTTAGTGATCATTCAAGCCAGTTTTCAAGCTTGTATAGCTCTTTGAATGATTCTGCTCAAACAGGTTCTAATCTGTTCTACTATAATAAGGGAATAATGCTAAATCAAGCATGGCGTAATTCCCGTGTTACATCCAACCAGGGTTGGTGATTTTTAATTTTTTTTAAATAAAAAAAAAATTCAGTGATTTATTTGATTTATCTGATTTTTAAAAATTTATTTGATTTATCTGTTTTAAAAATTTATTTGATTGTTTTGATTTGTTACATTATTTTCAACCCTTTTTTTCCTCAAAATGTATTTTATGACAGACTTACTATTGATTTATCTTTTAGGTTTCCAGTTCTGGCCTAAAGTATGTACTTGCAATTTTTTTATATCAAAATAAATAGGTGCAGCACGGTTATACTTAAGTTTTTATTTACCTCCAAACCATATTTTTAATGTGTTTGCTTTCAAATTAAAAAAATAAAAAAATAGAGAAAAATTTAAAAAATCATGATTTTCTTTTAATGAAAAAATCAATTATTTAATCACTTGATTAAATCAGTTTGATTTAACCATTGCCAACCTGCATCCAACAGCCGGTGTGATGAAGAGTGATTAAAACCGCTAAAGAGAAAAGGTTGTTATCGCCCATCTGGTGCCATTGGATTCTGATATCTTCTTCTGCTTTTTTTTCCCCTCCATCTCTCTCTCTCTCTCTCTCTCTCTCTCTCTCTCTCTCTGTTACGCTGGACAAGAAATGAGACAGCTACAGATGAAGGCCAAACTTTTAATTGCCATCCAATCTCGCTCCGTTCTTCGCCTCAGGTCAAGTAGAAGAAAACGGGCTTCGCCGAGCAAGTCTGCGATGGTGGTACAGCTTTTGAAGTGATCTCAGGAAAGAAACGATCAGTGACCCAGAGGCTAATAATAACTAACAAAAAAAAAGGAAACGCACATTGGATCCCCCTTATCTTTCATATCGATGATGGTCTGGGTTGCTCTTACGTAACTTGGGAAACGAGTTTGTGAGAGAAACACGAATTAGGACGTATAATTGTCGAGATTCAAATGGTGTCGAGACAGTTTGCATATTTTATTCATCTTCCAGTATCTCCTGTTATCTTTTGAAAATTCTTTCATGTGATTACCATGTTCTTTGGAAGCTTGAATTTCAAGTTAATGGTCCCTGAGGGCTTGATCCATATATGGATGGGTTTATCTTAACAACAACAACAACAACAATAATAATAACAATAATAATAATAATAATAATGATGATAATAATAATATGGCTTTCAATAACAGTTGCATTCCAGTGATAATAAATCTGTCGATAGACAAACATGGCAAGAAACTATAACGAACTTTCTTAATTACTCTCAAAAGGGCTAAATATATAATATACTGTTAATTCCCTCCATGAAATTGCAATGTTCTTGCATGGTTTTTATTAACAATACTTCATTCTGAAGAACCCAAAAAATTTGAAGCGATAAAAAGGAAATGATAAAATACTGTGGATGAAAACCAACCTTGCAAAGATGAACGAGAATAAACTGTTTAACTGTTCCATTTTTGTAGGAGACCGTGATGAATACGCCTCACTGTCACCTTTTAATTCCTTCAGTGGTTTGATAAACGCTCTGGGGGTTAATAAGTCAGGTTAATAAGCCACTCTAATTAAAACTGCCACAAGAAATCCACTCCAAGAAGCGGAAGACGAAGGTAGTTAACTGATACTATCCTGATAAAAAGGACGACTTCGCCATCACTGCCTCGTTGCTTCTCCTATCGCCTTAAGTAAAAGTTGAAGAATCAAAGTTGTAGTAAGAAATGAAGCTGCCGTCCTCTTCCTGGTC
>NC_087218.1:2859252-2969252 GCF_015104395.2 Macrobrachium nipponense | reverse complement strand
TTTTTGTATCGTTATTTTTATTGTTTTTGTATTTGTCCATAAATGTGCAGAAATTTTAGTGACAATAATAGTAATAATGTAGCTACAAATTCAATGGAGTTATTCATATATATACATATATAAAAGATAAATCCGTGCAGAGAGATTCGGGAAACTGTTCGATTCCCCATTTCAGATTGAAAAGGGAAATCGAACAGTTTCCCCGATGCTGTCCGTACGTTGACCGATTTATAGGTCTTAGGCATAATGCCAAGCACTTGGGCAACTAAGGCCATTCAACGCTGAATCGGAAATTGACAGTGAAAAGGTTTGAAAGGTGTAACAGGAGAAAATCCTCGCAGTTGCACTATTAATATATTGTTAGGAAAGGGTGGAGGGTAAGATGGAAGAAAGATAATATGAAAGGAGGTACAGTAAAAGGAATGAAAGTAGTTGCAGCTAGGGGCAGAAGGGACGCTGCAGAGAACCTTAAGTAGTGCCTACATTGCACCGCATGAGGTGCATTGGCGGCACTATCCCCCTACATCTGTACGGAAAGAAGTCCTCGTATCTTTAAATATATGAACACATAAACCTAACTGAGGATACGTTTCTCCATATCAAGACTCAAGCTACTATGAGTATTTTTTCAACAGTACTCAAGATAATGCATCTATGCAGACGCGAATACGAACGAACAAAGAAGCGATGACTGAGAAGTGTAAGTCGGGAAGAAAAAGAAGCGTTCGTCGCTTCATTTCCTCTTCCTGCTTCCACAAAATACAAGAACGTGTTGGTTGTTGTGATGTTGGGGAGCGTCTTAGGACTGCAGATGTGATCACATCAGGCAGGGAAGCAGAGCCACTAGGGGCCTGTCTGCCTGCCTGCCTGTAACCTTACCGCAACCTCTCTCTCTCTCTCTCTCTCTCTCTCTCTCTGTATATATGAGTGTCACACAGCAGCCATGTTATATATCTAACTGACTGCGACATGGGTCATTGCAAAAGTAAATGGCAAGAACGAACGACAGCAGTGATTCGACACAGTACGACATCTTCACGTATGCTAATTAGGCGTAGCATGCGTGGACATTTCCTGAAAGAGATGAAATCCAAAAATGCTATGACAGAGGTTTCTTCCCGCAGTGGAGCAGTGGCTTAAAAGTAACAAGCACTTAAAAGTAAAACCAAGCACTTATACAGAGTCTTTTGGTTATCCTGGAACAAAGGCAACGTAGCAATCAGGTGGATGTGTTACAAAAAATTAATAATAAATCAATAAATAAAAGGCGTGTCAACTTCAAGCTTAAAATAAACGTCCTCGGCTATTCTCTAAGCTACAGTGTTTCTCAGCCTCTTTTGGCCTATGCACCCTTCCGCCATATGACAGACTGTCATCCCCCCCAAAACCCCCTTTCCAAAATTGTCTGCCTGAAAAGGTGCATCCCAAATAATACGCAACAAAATACTACCACAAATACACAAGCTAGCGGAGAGAAAGCCCAGCGTGACCTCTCAGTAGTGCAGACCAATGCACACTGTGTTTTGTGTGGTCCTACAGACAGTTTGAGCCTGCCATTATGTGGTCACAATTCCTCCCATGGAACTCTGAAATTCCCTTAAGAAAAACCAAGAAATCTGGCAATGCATTACAACCCTGAATCTTCTCTACACAGAATAACTTTCTCGCTAATAATATTATTAATAACACAACTGGAGCCTCCCCTCTAAAGGAAACTGTGAATATGGAATATAAAGACAGACATTTTTGGTATTTCTATACTCACGCTTATTTTCGCCTACTTGGGGAGTAAACCTAATAACTACTGTTTACTGTGTCCTTTTTATTTGATCCTTGTTGTTAGTATAAGTATAGTACTAAGTATGAGTAGGTATTAATTACGAAGACCATTTCCTGTTATGTTAGGAATATAATGTTTACAACTTATGCGTGAGGGGATAATCTTGCACGAGTCCCGAGTAAGCTGGAGGTCGCATCACGCCTTGCTATTTACAAATATCAAGAGACAAGTGTCGTTTTACATCGAATTCACCATATTTTGGGATAACCTAAGTACACCCAAGGGGAATTATAATTGATGCATGTCTCTGCGCCGGCCAAGGTTGCCATAGGCATACAATTGTTCGAATCTAGATGGCGCGCAAGCACTCATCAATTATAATTCTCCTTAGGTATAAGTTATCCCGAAAGTATAGTTTGTTTGTTTGTTTGTCTGGGGTTTTTACGTTGCATGGAACCAGTGGTTATTCAGCAACGGGACCAACGGCTTTACGTGACTTCCGAACCACGTCGAGAGTGAACTTCTATCACCAGAAATACGCATCTCTCACCCCTCACTGGAAACAGAGAATCGAACTCGCGGCCATCGAGGTGGCAGGCCAAGACCATACCTATCACGCCACTGAGGCGCTCCGAAAGCATAGTGGATTCTGCGATAAACGATAGTTGTGGTTATATTAATATATATACATATAGGTATATATCATTAAACTTCCTATCTACTAATATTTTATGTAGTGTATCAGCTACTTAATTGAATATATAGATATATATATATATATATATATATATTTATATGTATATATATATATGTGTGTGTGTGTGTGTGCGTTTGTGTTTGTGTATACTAAGTCACAAATAAAGGTTAACATGAAGAACAGGTTCCTCTTACCAATAACCCTACTTCAGTGGAATCCGGAAATCAAGTCCGAAAAATAATTTGAGAGAGACTGTGCTTTATTACACGGTGCACTTTGTTTGCAAAGTAAAATACTTGCACGTCCAAGGATAGGCAATTTTTTGTTACGTGCAAACAGAGTTGACATGCTAATCGTCGAACCTTTGTATGCAAAGAAAATGAGTCCATAATTTTTTATAATAATTCTTCGTCGTTTCAACTGGACGTTTCGTAATTTTGTTTTTATTATTCCTCTCTAAGACTGGTCGAGGGTTATTCTAATTATAATACCTTTGCAATTAACACTTTCATTTTATCCCTCCTTGATATGTCAGATTTTTTGTGCACACTTGCTTTCCCGTTTATTTTTTCTTGCGTGTTTCTGATCACTGGTTTAATTTATCCATGGCAGTTTATTTACGCTGAGCGATGTAATTTGGTCCATTTTCTTGTGACAAAAGATTGTAAAGTTAAAAGATTTTTTTTAGTAACAACAGCATTAATTTTCTAGTTTAAACCGTTACCGCTAACAGCGGGTGGCCCTAGAAAGAAAAAAAAGCAAAAGAAATGAATATCTATGCGTTCCTACCGAAAATGATTATTCGTGGATGAACACTTTGTGCGGTAAAATTTCGAACTGCTCATACAATTGGTACATGTAAGACTCACTAGCCATTAGCCACGCAAATCTCTTCCATAAGCGAGATTTATAAACTTCAGTAGGGAATCATTATTTCTCTGCTGGGTTGCGGTAGCTGCGTTCCAAATCCCCTCAATAACTAACACTGCACCTTTTATTCTTTCTTATTACAAGCTCTCTCTCACTTCCCGGATGTTGACCCCCCCTCGACCCACTCAAATTCCAAAGCTCCCCCCACACAATACCCCCATCCCTTATAGAACCCCTTCCATCTTCTTCCTCCCAATACTTTCAAATTGCAGACTTCTTTTACCAACCTACCATCATCTCCCATTCCTTTCGCACGACCAAACCATGTCACAGAAATCTGGTCTATCTTTTTGCCTAAACTAATCGTTTTACCACTCCTTCGACATGTCTCCATATTTCTTCATATTTCTTGCCTTTCATGTGAGACATATTCCTTCTCAGATGGTGGCAAGAGATAACTAGCACTTCATCTCTCTCTCTCTCTCTCTCTCTCTCTCTCCGCATTTAATAGTGTGGGATATACTGTAAAGGGAATGACTGATTAACAGTAAATGTAAAATATCTTCTCTGCCACGGCCCATGAAACTATCAGCCGGTCGTGGTAGCTTTGCCAAACGTACGTTCATGGATAAATTTAACCTTAAATAAAAAATAAAAAGTACTGAGGCTAGAGGACTACAATTTGGTGTGTTTGATGCCTGGATGGTGGATGATCTACATACCAATTTGCAGGCCTCTAGCCTCAGTAGCTTTTAAGATCTGAGGCGGAAGGTAAAAGTGTGGACGAACAGACAAAGCCGTCGCAATAGTTTTCTTTTCAGAAAACTAAAAAGAAAACATTATACCACAGTCTTCCACTAGATTTCATGCCGAACACGAACATTCCTGTTCAAGCCGTGTTGCCAAGAGGTTATCACGCCCTTCAGACGCTCCAGATAAAACAACTTACTAACAATTTGGAGTAAGTGTCCTCCAGTGATCAAATCCCACCGCCCGTAACCATGCAAGACTGCGTGTGGCGTCAGCACTGACGACCTTTTGATCGTCTGTTAGAAAAATGGCCTCGTCTCGCTATCTGCGAACCTTAAAACAAACCTTAAAAACACCGATTTGATACCCGTGGCGACTCTAATGTGAAGACACCGACTGGTTTCGATAAGGTGTTACTGATCTGCATAGCAAACCTGCCCTGGATTTGGTCTTACTTCTTTTGATCTCTACTTGAATAGGGAGCCTAGACTGACATTACGGTAGTGTAACGAATGGCATTTTCTGTCACACCTGACGACAATACATATGAATAGCTATATGGGAGTTTCACATCAGCGTTCTTCGAATTTATGGGAGCTTCACATCAGCGTTCTTCGAATTTATGGGAGCTTCACATCAGCGTTCTTCGAATTTATGGGAGCTTCACATCAGCGTTTTTCGAATTTATGGGAGCTTCACTTCAGCGTTTTTCGAATTTATAGGAGCTTCACATCAGCGTTCTTCAAATTTATGGGAACTTTACATCAGCGTTCTTCGAATTTATGGGAGTTTCACATCAGCGTTTTTCGAATTTATGGGAGCTTCACATCAGCGTTCTTCGAATTTATGGGAGCTTCACATCAGCGTTCTTCGAATTTATGGGAGCTTCACATCAGCGTTCTTCGAATTTATGGGAGCTTCACATCAGCGTTCTTCGAATTTAGGGAGTTCAACATCAGCGTTTTTTCGAATTTAATGGGGGCTTCCCAGATCATCGTTTTTTTGCGTTTTTCGAATTTATGGGAGCTTCACTTCAGCGTTTTTCGAATTTATAGGAGCTTCACATCAGCGTTCTTCAAATTTATGGGAACTTTACATCAGCGTTCTTCGAATTTATGGGAGTTTCTTCACTCAGCGTTCAGGGCGTTCGAATTTATGGGAGCTTCACATCCAGCGTTTTTCTCGAATGTATGGGATCTTCACATCAGCGTTTTCTTCGAATTTATGGGGCTTCACATTCAGCGTTTTTTCGAATTGTATGGGAGCTTCACTTCCAGCGTTTTTTCGAATTTATAGGAGCTATACATCCAGCGTTCTTCGAAATTTATGGGAACTTTAACAGTCAGCGTTTCTTCGGTTTATGGGGAGTTTCCACATCAGCTTTTTCGAATTTTAATGGTGAGGTTAACATCTCAGCGTTCTTCGAATTGTATGGAGCTTGCACTCGAGCGTTCTCAATTATGAGCTTCACATCAGCGTTCTTCGAATTTATGGGAGCTTCACATCACCGTTCTTCAAGGACAAATGTCCCGAGTCAGAGCATCACATCACATTACCACCAGTTAAAAAAACCTTGTGCCAACTGTGAAGTTAAATACATTGTTGAAATATTTAAAGTTCACCTTTTGCTTTACATGATTATATGAAGAAATGAGGTCAGAGGCGACGAAAGAATTGTATTTCCCTCCGCCAGTAAGCAGAGCAAATAATCAATAAGGGGCAATCCCGGGGAAACAATTCCTGTAGACGCCAATGACGAGTATAACTTATCATTATTATTATTATTACTATCATTTCGGTAGATGAATCCTATTCACATGAAACAAGCACACCAAAGGGGCCATTGATTTGAAATTCAAGCTTCCAAAGAACGTTGGTTTCAACCTCAGACCCCACACTGCAGTAGTAAACTGATCATGATAGAGCCAGTGATTTTTCATCGCCCTGGTGGAGACGCGAACCCCAAGCGACAACTGAGTGGCATGTCACGACACTAACCACCAGACCAGCTCATTTGACAAAGAAAACGCACTGTAGATCAAGGTGATACTTCACTCCCTGACCGAATCCAAAATTTTTCGAGCCCGATGTAGGGGAGGATTAAGAGGGTTGATTGTGGCCATAAAAGGCTGCCAGTAACGCAGAAGCAATTTCAATGAGACTGGACTGAATATACTGGTGTGGAAAATACGTGAAGCTTAAAAGAAAGTGATTTGATTTCTTCAGTTAACTAGTTCATGAGGATTAGGAGGGTTGATTGTGGCCATAAAAGGCTTCCAGTAACGCAGAAGCAATTTGAATGAGACTGGACTGAATATACTGGTGAGATAAATACGTGAAGCTTAAAAAAAGAAGGTGATTTTATTTCTGCAGTTAGCTAGTTCATGAGGATTAAGAGGGTTGATTGTGGCCATAAAAGGCGTCCAGTAACGCAGAAGCAATTTGAATGAGACTGGACTGAATATACCGGTGAGATAAATACGTGAAGCTTAACAAAAGAAGGTGATTTTATTTCTGCAGTTAGCTAGTTCATGATGAGCTTACTTGCTCTTCAACGAGGTAGTCTCCTGTTGCACTGGTATTTCCATAGGTTTATTATGTAGCACGCTTTGTTCCTTCCTATTTAACACCATCACCCAAAAACTTCTTTCGTCCGTAGGGTAGCTGACTGCGTTCTGCTGTATTAAATCTTCTTTATCTCTCGCAAATTATTTTTCACCGTCATAAAATTCCACTGCAGCGATGAGTGAATCCACAACCTATTTGATAATACAATAGGAAATAGGGACTTCAGGCAAAATGCACATTTTTTTTTTCCTCCTCTTCTTCCCAGAAGTTTTAATGAAGCGCTGATTACACAAGCAGGACTGACTGTGAAGTTTTGATTACCTTTACCCAAGTGACTGATGACCGGCCGTGTCATATGACGTGAGTCCTGCGAAGTGCTCTGTAGAGCCCGTCATTCCCGAACTGTATCCGAGTACCGGGACCTTCCCTAAAGAAACCGGGACGCCATATCTTCGAAAACTAACCATAGAATCTTTTTTAAAACAATCTCATTATGTTTCCCACACCTAAAATTCAAATTCCCTTGTTGAACTAACCTTCCCTAGCCTAACCTAACCTGACCTAACCTAGGGGCATGGCAAAAAAACCGGGGTTGGTGGATACTATAGTAGATTCACGTCAACCGTGGATTTGATGTCTAGGCCAGTCCCTTACGACGCTCCTGATTGGCTGCTGGTAACCCAATCACGGGGCTGGTAACTCTCAGTCTCTCTCGAGAGTTCACATAGGCAGGATGTATGTTCTACCTCTCCTGGGGGATACTTTTGAAAGACGCATCCCTCAGGAAAAGTGGAACATAGAATCTACCCATGTGAACTCTCTCGAGAGACTGAGAGTTTCCAGCCCTGTGATTGGCTTATCAACAACCAATCAGGAGCGTCGTAAGGGACGAATTTTGAGTCTCGAGTCTCTCCATTTGAAACACATCAAAACGAACTCAATATGAAACATATTCCGTAAGGTATTCAAAAATGCTAATGCCATTATTGGCATTAGCATTTTTGCAGAATTAACCTTTACCAGGTTTTCCATCTTAACGTTGTCTTCCTATACTCATTTCTTCGTCTGCTGTGCTAGACCTACAGTAAAAAATTGGCTGCGTGCAATTAGATGAAATTTGAAACTTTAACTCCGAAAAATTTGACGACACGGGATATTTAACAGGGCGGCCACCAGGAGGTTGCTGAGAGCGCGAACGGAAAATCCGTCATATTTTTCTGTGTATCATTTACATACGCTGGAAAAAATGTAAGTTGTTACGCTGGTGTCAATTTGTATGTAAATTAGGCTACGCTGGAACTGAGAGTTTAGAAGAATCATTGCCCAGACCCTCGGCTGATGGTTGATTACACTTACCCCCTGACGCGGAGAAACTACTAGTTAGAAAAAAAGAAAAAAAATGTAATTCTAGGCAATAACTCCGCACGGACTGCAAGAAACGGTCCCGCAAATAAGAAAGCCCCTAGGAATTGGGGCATCAAATGCATTTAGCCGTGTTTATTACTAGCCCCTGGGGATAAATTACAGTCGACCCCCCCAAAAAGCAAGGGAGAATTCTTAATAAGACCCAAATACTATAGTTAATTTCAGTCGACCCCCAAAAAACACTAAGGCGAAATCTTAATAAGCTACCCAAATACTATAGTAAACTGTAATTTCCAAAGAAACGCTAGACGCGGAGTTATTACCTAAAAAAGAAAAAAGAAAAAAAAAGAAAATATATTGGAAAAAAAATGCTTCGATGCTAATAATAATAATAATAACAATAATAATAATAATAATAATAATAATAATAATAATAATAATGGATAAGTATCAAGATCTGAAAATAGAAACAAGAAGGATATGGGATGTGCCAGTGGAAATTGTACCCATAATCATAGGAGCACTAGGCATGATCCCAAGATCCCTGAAAAGGAATCTATAAAAACTAGACGCTGAAGTAGCTCCAGGACTCATGCAGAAGAGTGTGATCCTAGAAACGGCGCACATAGTAAGAAAAGTGATGGACTCCTAAGGAGGCAGGATGCAACCCGGAACCCCACACTATAAATACCACCCAGTCGAATTAGAGGACTGTGATAGAGCAAAAAAAAAAAAAAAAAATAAATAAATAAATAAATTAATAGGATAGAATAATATATTTCTTAGGTACTGCTGGTGGAACAAGTTCCGAGAGCAGGCCGCTGTCAGTGACAGCAGCGCTCTTCCTAGTGATAAAACTACCTTTATTACGTCCTATTTTCAACATACACGGTTAACTTCATTGCGGAAGCCCAACAAACGCTATAAACAGGATAAAGAGGTTGTTCTCCCCAAAGCTTTTTTCTTAAACAGAACTCAAAGTGGAAGTTTACTGATACTTTGTAACTTTCTTAGTTTAATTAGTATCTAGAATTTCGTACTCCTCATTGCAATGACTTGATATACTCTGTTACTGAGCATAGATAGATAAATTTTATACCTTTTCTCTGGAGGAGGTCTCAAACATGTTGGGATATCGGATATGTACTTTTTCTTATGAACTTTCATTTTCCACAGAGAGACATGAAGTGAAGATTGATATAATAGTATGGCAATTTTAACGTTAAAAAGGTCATTTATCATGTTAGTAAACCTGCATGCATTAAAATGCGTCCAGAATAAGGTGGTCACATGAGAGAGAGAGAGAGAGAGAGAGAGAGAGAGAGAGAGAGAGAGATGGTTAAACCAGAGGCGTGGGCACCGTTGGGTTAGTATAAATAAGGAAGTGCAAATATTCAATTTGATTCGGGTGTACTCGTTTCTTTCTTCTTTTTTTTTATTTACCGTAGTTCGGCTCTGGTGTAATACTGTTTGTTTTACCAGCAACACCGTTCCCGCTTTCTTGTTGATGTGTTCAATGACAACAGAGGCTTGTCTCCTTCTGTTATGCAAGACGATGTGCACTTTGTACGCTGACTAGTTTTGATGAAAGTCTACTGATTAGATCTTATGCATCCCAAGCTTGCAGAATGCATCCCAAGCTTGCAGAGTCAGCCAGAACAGAAAGGTTATGGTCGAGTTGAAAAAGAGTAACCCTTCAAGTCATTTCATGGCGAAGTTTAAATGTATATGTATTTTAAGTACGAGTTGGGAGTGTTACCGAAATAATGGTATAAAAATCAAAACAGAAGAACTAATTTTGTCCTCCTCGTGAATACTTAATTGCTGAATGATGGACAGTGATATATACTATAGCCATACAGCGCAAGCTAATGCCCGCGTCCATTCGCTTCTGTTGGCTAGCACGTTCCCTTGATCATGAATGAAACGGCGATGGTGTTGCAGAACGCAATCGGAAGGGACATCAATGAATACTTGGCAACAAACAATGGGGGAGAATGAAGGGAAAAAACAGTAGCGGGCGTTGAGATAAGACCGAATCTACCTGAGGAATGTTGATTTTCTGTTGAGGATTGCTGGGGGTCGGGGTGCATCGCTGGGAGTTCGGAAGGAGGGGGGGGGGGAGGGTATATGGGGTGAGGTAAAGGGGTCCTAGAGGCCCCCCAAAAACCTGATTGCTGAAGCGTGTCGTGCAAGGCAAGGCGCTTAACCCTCAGCCCGCTCAAGATTATGGTTGTCCTGTAAACGTAAATGCTGCACACACATGCTGCTCCTTCTTGGAACCTGTTATTATCCAATTCGTCCGCGAGGCGACGGATTTAGTACAAATAAGGTGATCTTTGCTCGATGCAATGGTAACGGACGAACGGTATTCTCAATCCAGTTCTAATCGTTCTCTTGAGGGATTGTGGATTTATCTCTCTCACAATCGCTACTAACATTTAAAAGAGGAAACTGTATCTCTGTTCTGTGAGAGAGTGCATTATATATATATATATATATATATATATATATATATATATATATATTATATAATTTAATATATATATGTACCTCTATTACATTCGAAAGATAAAACTGTTTCTTTGTTTTGTACAAATAATATATATATATTATATATATATATATATATATATATATATATATATATATATATATCTATTATATATATCATGATCAAATATAAACAATGTCAGTAATACTTACTTAAAAGTACTATTCAATACCTAAATAAAATCGTCTGACTTGTTTCCTTTGAATCATTTACGGGATCCTTATAAATAAATGTACCTTATTTTTGCTATTCGGAATTCCACGAAAGACTCGCACAAGTAAAAAGAAATGAGTAAAAAGCAAAGAGAGAGAGAGAGAGAGAGAGAGAGTGGGGGCGGGGGGGGGGGGGGGGGGGGGGGGGGGGGGTGGGGGGGGGTGGGGGGGGGGGGGAGGGGGGGGGGGCCAACAATGAAGAAAATAAACAAAACATGAGCCGGATTTCCACACAAGTCTTCCAGCGCTTTCCTTTCATTTCGATTTCGGTCATTGTCGTCCTCCGGTTACTGAACTGAATATACAATTTAGACCAGAGGCCGAGCACTGGGGCCCATGAGGTCGTTCAGCCATGAAACGGAAATTAAGAGTAACATGTTTGAAAGGGTGTAACAGGAGGAAAACCTCGAAGCTGTTGCACTACGAATTAACGGTTACAAGAGGGGAAAAGTATGATGGAAGAAAGCGAAAGCGAAAGGGGTTGCAACTAGGGGCCAAAAGGCACACTGCAAAGAACCTTAATTAATGCCTACAGTGCACCTCGTGAGGTGCATTGACGGCACTAGCCCCCTTACGGGGTCCTCTGGTTATTATCAGCCTAACGCCGAATCAGTCACAAGAACTTCACGGTTATGACTCGAGACACAGCCGAACTTCAAAAAGAAAATCCTCTCTCGCACTTGGCGTTGCAAATAGATTGACACCAACTCGATCTGCAACAAACACGTTTTAAGGAAGGAATAGTCAGAGGAATTAATATATCGCAGACATGATATCAAAAATGTCCGAAGTTCAATCGATCTACTGACTGACTTGATAGTTTAACACCAATGAACAATGTTTCGAGTTAATCTTTGTATATCCCATGTAATATGGTTCCGAGCCGAATAAAGATGATTGTGGAGAAATAAATCTACATTGACGTATATGTACATACATTTAAAGATAAACCTGTACAAAGAGCTCTCGGGAATCTATTGCGTTACCCTTTTCAATCTCAATAAGACGGGAATCGAACAGATTCCCGAACACTAATTGTGCAGATCTATCTTTAAATATATGTAACATGTACATAACTGAAGATTTGTTACCCCATTTCAAGACTCACGTTTTATGAATATTTTTTAAGATATTATTATATTATTATTATTATTATTATTATTATTATTATTATTATTAGTAGTAGTAGTAGTAGTAGTAGTAGTAGTAGTAGTAGTAGTAGTAGTCTATAAACAAAATGATTATTGCATCAGCTGCATTATTTTTATAAAATTAATGCAGCTTATGCTGGAACAATTTTTAATAAAATATGTTTTAAAGAGGGTTTACTTCAAGCATATTATTATTATTATTATTATGTTATTATTATTATTATTATTATTATTATTATTATTATTTTTTTTTTTTTGTCTATCACAGTCCTCCAATTCGACTGGGTGGTATTTATAGTGTGGGGCTCCGGGTTGCATCCTGCCTCCTTAGGAGTCCATCACTTTCCTTACTATGTGCGCCGTTTCTAGGATCGCACTCTCCTGCATGAGTCCTGGAGCTACTTCAGCCTCTAGTTTTTCCATATTCCTTTTCAGGGATCTTGGGATCGTGCCTAGTGTTCCTATGATTATGGGTACAATTTCCACTGGCATATCCCATATCCTTCTTATTTCTATTTTAAGGTCTTGATACTTATCCATCTTTTCCCTCTTTCTCTCAACTCTGGTGTCCCATGGTATTGCGACATCAATGAGTGATACTTTCTTGATTTTGTCAATCAACGTCACGTCTGGTCTGTTTGCACGTATCACCCTATCTGTTCTGATACATAGTCCCAGAGATCGTTGCCTGATCGTTTTCTATCACGCCTTCAGGTTCGTGCTCGTACCACTTATTACTGCAAGGTAGCTGATGTTTCTTGCACAGGCTCCAGTGGAGGGCTTTTGCCACCGAATCATGCCTCTTTTTGTACTGGTTCTGTGCAAGTGCCGGACATTCGCTTGCTATGTGGTTTATGGTTTCATTTTTCGTATTGCACTTCCTACATATGGGAGAGATGTTATTTCCATCTATCGTTCTTTGAACATATCTGGTTCTTAGGACCTGATCTTTTGCCGCTGTTATCATTCCTTCAGTTTCTTTCTTGAGCTATCCCCTTAGTAGCCATTGCCATGTGTCATCGCTGGCTAGTTCTTTAGTATGTCTCATGCACTGTCTGTACATTGGTTTGTTGTGCCATTCCTCCGTTCTGTTTGTCACTCTCCTGTCTCTGTATATTTCTGGGTCTTCGTCTACTTTTATCAGTCCTTCTTCCCATGCACTTTTTAGCCACTCGTCTTCACTGGTTTTCAGATATTGCCCCAGTGCTCTGTTTTCGATGTTGACGCAGTCCTCTATGCTTAGTAGTCCCTCCCTCCCTTCCTTTCTTTCGTGTTATGTATAGTCTGTCCGTATTTGCTCTTGGGTGTAGTGCTTTGCGTATTGTCATATGTTTCCTAGTTTTCTGGTCTATGCTGCGGAGTTCTGCCTTCGTCCATTCCACTATTATTATTATTATTATTATTATTATTATGATTATTATTATTATTATTATTATTATTATTATTATTATTATTATAACAGCTGTGGGAAATATGCTGCTTGCTCACTTCAGATATTGCCCCAGTGCTCTGTTCTCGATGTTGACGCAGTCCTCTATGCTTAGTAGTCCCCTCCCTCCTTCCTTTCGTGTTATGTATAGTCTGGGATTAAGAAAATTGCTGCATGAAATGAAGTATGAAGGAAACAGGGGAATAAATCACAATTCGAAGGGAGACCAGAATGTGAATGAATGTCAGGCGTGAACTGATATAATAAAACGTAATACTATTCCATATCATCCATTACGGTCTGGAAGAGAGGCATGTTGGTTTAGATCACTGAAACAACAAATAAGCTGCCTAAGAGATCAAACCTATAATCCTCATCAAATAACTGTGTTACAGTCACGGAAGCCAATGCTCAAACATAATCATACCAAACAATAAAGAGGAGAAAACTAAACTATAGTCTCTGGAAACTGGCTCTGGGGAAAAGTCTTAATCGATCCCGGCAACTGCAAGGGAGCAGCGAGTCATGTGGCAGTTTATTTCGCCGAGCGGAGGAGCACTGACAGCTCTCGTGGTAATTATTTACTTTGAAGTACCGAGGATGACATAGAAAACGAAAGCCTTGCAATACGTTTCTTTTTATCATCGCGTTAATTTAGCTTTTATACTTGAAACATAACTTATATATACGTCTTCTTTTAGTTTTCTGTAAAAGAAAACTTTTGCGTCGGCTTTGTCTGTCCGTCCGCCCCAAGATCTTGAAAACCACTGAGGCTTTCAAGTGGTTTTTATCTTATTCAAGGTTAAAGATACCCATAATCGTACTTCTGGCAGCGATATAGGTACCAACAACATAGGCCACCACTGGACGTTTCTTCGGCGCATTTTTTACTTTTTTTTCTTTATTAACCACCTACTTCACGAGACATCAATCGGCCTGAAAACTGGTATTTTCCCTGTTAAAATACACATCAATATGAGGCGGCGAACAATTTAAACACTGAGTGTGAGCAGGACGAGAGAGCAAGAGTGGAATCATAAAGTCATATCCAGTTTGCACATTAAAAGTAAAAAATGAGATACAGTGAGCTCCACCTGAATCATTAAATATCATTTATGCTGACCGAATCGTCAAACTTAGTCAATGAGTTAAACCCACATTTATGACATAAGCCCATCACTGGCGTACTGTATTGAAAAGGGTAACGTGTTATACAACAGATAGGGTTCTGTTTTCCTTTGTCTACCAATTAGCGTAAAAAAAAAATCGGGGGTAGCCAAAACACTTGAGGAGAACTTAGCGTTCTTACCTCGACGGTACTATTTTTTTTTCTTTTAGGTCACTTAAAATCAGCCATCCACACAACGTAGTTTTATGCAACGACCAAATTTCTTGAAGTTTCAGACGTATTTGATACAATATTGAGCGCGAATTTTCGTTCGAGTCCTGGAAGTCTCGAAGACTTTTTTTGCATACCAGTCCAGCAAGCCTGGAGATGAACCCTGTTTTGTCTCGTAAAGTTTTTTTTTTTGCCCGCTGATTATTAATGACCGAGAAACCCAGAATGATATTTGGGTGGGTGTGAAGACCTCATCTTCCAGCAGTTTGCATAAACATAGAGGACTCAGCATGTCCCCTTAAGGGACACACTATTGTTCATTTGCTGGCTTCTACTTCCAGCTTGCAATCCTATCCATGTCACACGAAAAATAAATACTGAGCATACAACATTCTTTCAGAAGTATATCTTAGATACTACATCAATCACATCTGCATTATATAGTGTACAAAAATATTACCAGTTAAGAGCTGGAATGTTTTTCGACATTACATCCAAAATTTAGAATGTACTTTGACATAACTCGATCTGTAATTTTGTAGCAAGTATAATAATCTAATAATCAGGAAAAGTAAAGTAAATGATAGTGTAGTGCATACGACCCTGTAATCCGAAGAAGAATCGTTAGTGATAAAGCCTTGCGCGAATAGAATGTAAGTTTCTCAAGACATATATATATATATATATATATCTATATATATATATTATATATATATATATATATATTGTAAACCGAAGGGCAACTTTTCAGTTGATAAGAAGTTCATCGTCTCATGGGCTCGAACCACCTAACACGAGAACCCACGACGTACATAACGACTTAGCTCCTCTTGATAGCCGATAGGCTAAGGCGTCACTGAACGCCGGGAGTTCTTGTGTTCGGTGGTTCGAGCTCATGAGATGAACAAATTTCTTAACAACTCAAAAATTCCCCTTTGGTTTTACATATATATAAATATAGTATTACCGCGGTAGTGCGAATTGGATATTCCAACATTTGTAGCTTATTGCTTGTCTATATATCACGGTGATGTGATAAAAATGAATTATATACATTCATATATATATATATCTATATATATATATATATATATTATATATATATATATATATATATATATATACACACAATATCCTCAGTTCGGGGTAAAATGTAACACGGACTCCATATACCCTTACTCCACCTACCTTGTCAATACTGCATGACCATATATGTACACAAAATATACGTACACACAATATAGTAAGTTTACTTTACGTAAAGTACACTACTGAATAACACGTGCATAACATTCATTTCCCAGTTTTGCCTAAATACAATGTAACGACCTGTAATAACAGACTTAAATATGAAACAAACATTTCCTCTCTCACTGATCTCACTGATCTGTGTGTGTTGCCCAAACTGCGTAAGATGGGCAGATTTTTCAAAACTCGCGAAGACCACCCGGCCTCTATTCAATTTTCTCCGGGGGTAGGGGCCGGGTGGTTGGCAACACCTGCCTCACCTTCTCATGAGGATTTGGGGTCATGCACAAGATACACAGCACCATGCACACAAAGAGTAATAGCACCTGCTATGCTGCAAACAAATGCAACGAAAGCCACGTGGTGAGGACTGAAGTAGATTCACATTACCGTTGCATCTGATATCTAGTCCAGTCCCCTAAGACGGTCCTGATTGGTTGTTGATAAGCCAATCACTGGGCTGGAAACTCTCAGTCTCTCGAGAGAGTTCACATAGGCAGGATGTATGTTCCACCACTTCTGAGGGATACGTCTTTCAAAAGCATCCCTCAGGAGAGGTGGAACATACATCCTGCCTGTATGAACTCTCTCGAGAGACTGAGAGTTTCCAGCCCTGTTATTGGCTTATCAACAGCCAATCAGGAGCGTCGTATAAGGGACCGGCCTAGACATCAGATGCACGGTTGATGTGAATCTACTATAGTAAGCCTCGCTTGTAATGTATGTAAGGGAGTTTCCTAGCGTGATAGCGAATGGTCCTCTCTCTCTCCCTTGCATTTGCATAATTACATTGTTTTATTTACAAGTCAATATCCTTCGATATAACGTGAAAAACAAGAGGGAGGAGGTGTTATGCCTCCCCTACCCTCCCAATACCCTACCTACCCTGCCACCACGGCGGGTAAACAAGAAAGATCCACTAGGATTTTATAATAGATTACAGAGAGCTGACTTCCGTAAAATTCACATCTTCATAATAGCTTTTTTGACTCCATTATAAAACTTCCTACATTGTACGAAAGTTATAAAAAATGGAATGGCCTTCACCCATGAAGTAGAAGGAAAAACTTTTAAATAAGGCAAGTTAATGTTTAGATCTATTTACACTAGTGCCATCCCTCTCAAAGTGCATGACATATTTCTTTGAGTTTTCTCGCCGGAAGCTGACACTAACTTCAGGCACTTGTAACAGGTGTCTAAATTATTCTCAGCAAGTGTTTCGCCTGACGAAGTTCCCACTGAATTTCCCGCCCCCTTCTGCTTTCAATCCTTTTCAACTCTCAGTTTTCTTTTTTTTTATTCCTGGTCTTTTTTCAGGTCTTATTTTACGGTTTTTTTTTATTGCTTTCGGTCTTCATGACCTATTTTAACTACTCAAGTGACTGTAGTGTTTTCGCAGATACAAATTAAAAAAAGTGAAAATACGAATTTTTAATCAAACCTCATGACATATTTCCTTACCGGCTGTGATTTGGTAAAAAAAAAAAAATATAACAAAACATATTTTCTTATCGGCTGTGATTTGATAGAAAGAAAAAAGATAATAACGAATCATATTTTCTTATCGGCTGTGATTTGATAGAAAGAAAAAAGATAATAACGAAACATATTTTCTTATCAGCTGTGATTTGATAGAAAAACTCACATAGTAAAGAAACATTTTGTTATCGGCTGTGATTTGGTAGAAATAAAAAAACAGATAATAACGAAACATATTTTCTTATCGGCTGTGATTTAATAGAGAAAACAAAAACAATAACGAAACATAATAAGTATACTCTTTCTAGATATGCTCTGAAATCATAAAATCTTTTATGCATCACTTACCTTAGTATGTTGTGAGACTGGCAGTCATTTGTGAGCTCTTGAAAGTGACGGAAGCAGTAACAAAATATTTTATTCTATTGCCTCCGGTTCTAATCCAAGCGTCTTTGTACTAAGGAGTTACTATGGCGTTTTTGTTGAACAGTTCCCTATTGCCAAAATCTGTGGACAGAGAGAGAGAATATAATTTTAATATTTCTAATGATTTTTCCTTCTCTTAACGTTCTTTTTAATCTCGGTACTATATTGCTACTCAAATATGTATTTGTATAAAAAAAATATTTATGAAGAAAATGATAAATAATAGATCAGACGTAACCCAAACAAATGTACATGTTATCATAATTCTTTTCTTAAACTTCTTTGCAGTGCATTTTCTAGACCACAAAAGAGACAATACGGATATATTTCTTTTCTCGGACACATGTCTGTAGACGGTGAAATGAAATTTTTTAAATTTTTTTTAATTTCTATTTAATTTCATTTTATATTTATTTATTTATTTATTTTGGAAAGGCCACTCGTCATGGAGCGTATTCCCCTTATCATAACTGGTGCCTAGGTCGTGTTGCCTCATGAATGGTTCTACAGTATGACTGTAGAGAATTTTTTTCTAATTCACCAGTAAGAATTCTAGCATTCGCAAAACGATTTCAGAGTTCACCAACAAGATTTTAGATTTTGCCAACACATTTTTAGCGTCTGACAAAAGATTTTAGGAGTTTATCAACAATATTTTACCGTTCGCCAGAATTCTAAACATTGCCTACAAGCTTTTACAAGATTCTAACATTCACAAAAAAAAAGAGAAGAAAAAAGAAAAGTTACTAAACTGCGCCAGCAAGATTCCGGAATTAGCTATGAATATTTTAAGAGTCCGCTAAACGATCTGAGAATTCGTTAAGAGGATTTTAGCGTTTGCGAAAAGATTTTAGAATACGCCAACAAAATTTTAGTGTCTATACATTTATTTTTTTTTTGTATGGTGTTTTTACGTTGCATGGAACCAGTGGTTATTCAGCAACGGGACCAACGACTTTACGTGACTTCCGAACCACGTCAAGAGTGAACTTCTATCACCAGAAATACACATCTCTCAAACCTCAATGGAATGACATTGAAAGCAAAATAAAAGGCAAGCGAGCTCTGAAGACCCCCGAGAAATAAACCAATCAATTATCCCGGCACTCTGCTCAAACAATAGGAACAGCGAGCCGATTCCCGCGACGGAGCATCCTTCATTAAGCTTCTTCCCTCAAGAGAACTGCATTGAATATGGAATTTAGGCCAAAGGCCAAGCGCTGGGACCTATGAAGTCATCCAGCGCTGAAATGGAATTTGAGAGTTGAAGGTTTGAAAGGTATAACAGGAGGGAAAATCTCGCAGTTGCACTATGAATCTACTGTTAGGAGAGGGTGAAAAGTATGATGGAAGAAAGAGAATACGAAAGGAGGTACAGTAAAAGGAACGAAATGGGTCGCAGCTAGAACCTTAAGTAATGCCTACAGCATGCGCATGCCGTGCGCTGATGGTACTATAGCCCCCTTACGGGGAATTCCCTCAAGAGAAACGCTACACTTCGCCGCAGAGGAACACCGCCCTCCTATTTCAGGAGGGGGGGGGGGGGCTCTGTTCAAACGGACCGTGGCACTGATATGAATCATTCTTTCGATGACCCTCCCATCTCCATAAACAATCTGATTCAAATGCCATAACTCTCTTTTCGTTTTCAAACGAAAGCGCCAATAAAAGCGATTTCACTTTATTCAACGAGTCTATACAGTTGGATTTGATGGACTCCGACATACAATGGGAAATTCTTGTTGTTGAATTGAATTAGATATAGAATTTATGACTAAAGCCAAGTGCTTGGACCTCTGAGGTCATTCAGCGCTGAAACGGATAGACGTTAGAATGTTTGAAAGGTGTAAGAGGAGGGAAATCTCGCATATGCACTATGAATCAATTGTTAGGAGAGGGTGGACAGTAAGATGAAAGAAAGTGAATATGAATGGAGGTACAGTAAAAAAAGGAACAAAAAGGGATTCGTGTTGTCTGTTGTTAAGAGAATGACTCATGAAATTCTGGTTAGGTTGCAATAACACAGCTAAGAAAAACTAACTATGGAATTGAACTCACATTTTTTGTCTTTTGTTTGTTTGTTTGCATGGTGTTTTTACGTTGCATGGAACCAGTGGTTATTCAACAACGGGACCAACGGCTTTACGTGACTTCCGAACCACGTCGAGAGTGAACTTCTACCACAAGAAATACATATCTCTCACACCTCAATGGAATGCCCGAGAATCGGTGGCAGGGCCAAGACCCAAACCGATCCACGGCTACTGAGGCGCTACACACTTTTTTCTTTCACCGGAAATAAGTACTCTGGTATTATTTTTTTTTCCAGCGGTATATTTTCGAGGCTTTTAGCAATTCTGCTGCACGAGACTTTCACATCGAACAGTTAATATACGAATATACGCCACTTCTTAAATAGCTACGTGGATGCTCCCGTGCATTATACAATACCTATCTGTAAATCAAATTTATTATCGACTGAATGAGAAGGCTATTAAGGATCAAACAAAAAAATGGTCCGCGTAAAATATTCCCAGGATAAAATGGAATTGACTCAATTGATGGAGCACCCGGCACCTATCCGAATTGGATCCGACAATAAATCACAATGATATCAGTTTTTCATTTATAACACCATGCAGTCCATTGCAGTGTATCAAGTCCGTGAGTTTCTGCCCAAAGAGGTGGATGGATATCCATCCACGCAATCGCTTCGTGCGGACATGCATGCTGGTCCTGGTCCGATCAAGGTCTTCGCTTCGTGCGTACATGCATGCTGGTCCGATCAAGGTCTTCGCTTCGTGCGTACATGCATGCCGGTCCGATCAAGGTCTTCGCTTCAAGCTGCATGGATGCCAATCCGATCAGGTCTTCGCTTCGTGCGTAAATGCATGCTTGTCCGGTCAAGGTCTTCGCTTCATGCGTACATGCATGCCGGTCCAATCAAGGTCTTCGCTTCGTGTGTACATGCATGCCGGTCTGATCAAGGTCTTCGCTTCGTGCGTACATGCATGCCGGTCCGATCAAGGTCTTCGCTTCGTGCGTACATGCATGCCGGTCCGATCAAGGTCTTCGCTTCGTGCGTACATGCATACCGGTCCGATCAAGGTCTTCGCTTCGTGCGTACATGCATGCCGGTCCGATCAAGGTCTTCGCTTCGTGCGTACATGCATGCTGGTCCGATCAAGGTCTTCGCTTCGTGCGTACATGCATGCCGGTCCGATCAAGGTCTTCGCTTCGTGCGTACATGCATGCCGGTCCGATCAAGGTCTCCGCTTCGTGCGTACATGCATGCTGGTCCGTTCAAGGTCTTCGCTTCGTGCGGACATGCATGCTGGTCCTATCAAGGTCTATATAGGTATTCTATAGACCTTTCAAACGCCGTGTACTCTTTCCTATCTCGCCAGGAAAGAAAGAATACGATCGCTTTCATCAAAGAGTAACCCGAGAAACATAATCTATTCTCAGTTTTAGTCTCACGATGAATAATAAACCGCTACAAAATGGCCTTTCATTTATAGATTGTAATCGCGTTCATCAAGGAATGACCTGAGAAAAAAACATTTCTTAAGTTTGTAGTCTAACGATGAATAATAAAAAGCTATAAAATGGCCTTTGATTTATAGTTTGTAATCACTTTCATCAAAGGGTGACCTGAGAAAAAAAATCTGTTCTTAATTTTAGTCTCGCGAGGAAAAATAAACTGCTACAAAATGTCCTTTCATTTATAAATTGTAATCAAGGAAATAAGAAAAAAAAATTGCGAGCGGTGCAAAGCATCAAAGCAGAGCGCTGCAATTAATCTGTGATGGAAAACGAGTAGCAAGGTTTGCTATGGCGTAATATCTATGATCAACATTGCAATGGAAAGATTACAGCTGTTTTTAATTAAATATATACAGGAAACTGCGCATGACGTAATTGTATGTATGTTGTCCTCATTCTTCTATAAACATTTATAAACACCATATGTGTCCATATACTTGCATACATACCATGCAATGGCCTTTCATTTATAGATTGTAATCGCGTTCATCAAGGAATGACCTGAGAAAAAAAAACTTTTCTTAAGTTTGTAGTCAAACGATGAATAATAAAAAGCTATAAAATGGCCTTTGATTTATAGTTTGTAATCACTTTCATCAAAGGGTGACCTGAGAAAAAAAATCTGTTCTTAATTTTAGTCTCGCGAGGAAAAATAAACTGCTACAAAATGTCCTTTCATTTATAAATTGTAATCAAGGAAATAAGAAAAAAAAATTGCGAGCGGTGCAAAGCATCAAAGCAGAGCGCTGCAATTAATCTGTGATGGAAAACGAGTAGCAAGGTTTGCTATGGCGTAATATCTATGATCAACATTGCAATGGAAAGATTACAGCTGTTTTTAATTAAATATATACAGGAAACTGCGCATGACGTAATTGTATGTATGTTGTCCTCATTCTTCTATAAACATTTATAAACACCATATGTGTCCATATACTTGCATACATACCATACAGACATACATAAAAACATTTATGCCATAAATACATGTTACTCTTGACTTTTGCAAGTATCGGCCCTTCATGCCTTATCCATAAGAATTCGACCATACTTTGAATGATATTAACAACGGTAATATCAAGAGAAGAAGAAGAAGAAGAAGAAGAAGAAGAAGAAGAAGATGTTGAAATCTTTGCATACAGAGAATTAAGAAACCACAAACACGCTAAACAGATCATAAGCTGTTCTCAAGGACATAGAAAACGCTAAACAGATCATAAGCTGTTCTCAAGGACATAGAAAACGCTAAACAGATCATAAGCTGTTCTCAAGGACATAGGAAAACCTACATATCATAAGCTGTTCTCAAGGACATAGAAAACGCTAAACAGATCATAAGCTGTTCTCAAGGACATAGAAAACGCTAAACAGATCATAAGCTGTTCTCAAGGACATAGAAAACGCTAAACAGATCATAAGCTGTTCTCAAGGACATAGAAAACGCTAAACAGATCATAAGCTGTTCTCAAGGACATAGAAAACGCTAAACAGATCATAAGCTGTTCTCAAGGCATAGGAAACGCAAACGATTCATAAGCTGTTTCCAAGGACATCGAAAACGTTAAACAGATCATAAGGTGTTTCTCAAGGACATAGAAAACGCTAAACAGATCATAAGCTGTTCTCAAGGATATAGAATTATACGACGAGAAGCTCTGATGTTAAACCCACTCCTCAGACGAACAACAGAAAAATGTCAAAAGTTTCAATAAAGATAAAACGAAAAAACTATCAAAACCTGAATTTTGAGTTCTGAAATCGGTCATGTGTATTGCAGCAAAAAAGAACTCTTATGCCAGTCAGAATCATATTGAGAATCTCATCGGAAATAAATCATCCTAAACCTTATAACTGTAATACAACGAAAAGCCGCTCTATTTTTAATTTTCTGTCTGTCCGTCTGCACTTTTTCTGTCCGCCCTCAGATCTTAAAAACGACTGAAGCTAGAGGGCTGCAAATTGGTATGGTGATCATCCACCCTCCATTTATCGAACATCCCAAATTGCAGCCCTCTAGCCTCAGTAGTTTTTTTTTTTTATTATATCTAAGGTTTAAAGTTAGCCATGATCGCGCGTCTTGCAACGCTACAACACGGCTGAGACTTTCGTACAGAAAACTCGATTCTTTGGCGCATTTTTTTTATTGTTTTTTCAGCAGGTATACAAATTATTTCGTGGGGAAACCAACACATTCACAGATGCCATAAACAACCACTATAGCATTTCCAAAAAAGTCCTTTTTTAAACAAAACGCGCATCTGAATTAATTACAATCCATGCAAGTCAACCTAGCTAAATAGTCACATAAAAAGCAAGATGCAACACGAACGTTGTATAGCTCTAATTATAATACTTCTGCATAACTCAGATAGTAATTAGATGCTCTGGAACAAAAACTCCGAGGCAGAAGATACCAAGCAGAGCGAGGCTGGGAGATGCGATAATTGCTTGACGCACGCACACACGAATGCACCTTTATTTCAGAGTCATACACGACTGATGCATTCAGTAGCAGGTGGATATTTTGGCTAGTACAAATCACTGCTGATACTTGATAACAAAAAATGCGCGAGTAAAAACCTTTCATGCGTGAACAGAAAAATACCTCGTAAATATATTTTCTAAAATTTCCATTTAAATTTGAAGAGGCGAGGGAAAAAAACGGGAGGAAATATCTGTAAAAATATTCTATGTAATAAAATTTGTTTTCAATATACGAAGTGCCAATACCGCGGAAATGGCGTGGGTAAAAACTGCAATGGATAACGTGAGAGAGAGAGAGAGAGAGAGAGAGAGAGAGAGAGAATATCAATGTGCTACAAAAATGGAAATTACGATAAACACGTTTGTACCGTCATTCTTTTTTTTTTTTTTCATCATGTTCGTGAAAGCTGTGTTCTGCTTTTCTCCGCTAACTAAAATTGCCATTGGAAGAGCTGGTGTTTCAGACGAATGGATTAACGCAAGCCACAGGGTAAAGGAACAGGCCTAAATAAAGGAGATTAATTCAACAATAGCAATATTAGCCCCGAATGCCCTGAAAATGCAACAATCGATTAAGCCTCCGTTGTCACATGATCGTCATTTAAATGAATCTCATGTCTGTTTGTATGTTTGTATGGTGTTTTTACATTGCAGGGAACCAGTGGTTATTCAGCAATGGGACCAACGGCTTTACGTGACTTCCGAACCACGTCGAGAGTCAACTTCCATCACCAGAAATACACATCTCTCACACCTCAATGGAAATGAATCACACGTTAGCGGCGCAGAAAGTAATTTCATTCGTTTAACGTTTTTAACAATACTGTAATTCTCGTCTGACAGCAACAGCAACATCAGCCTCAACAAGTAAATACATGACATACGGATAAAACCCAGCGATACATTTTGGTCTGGTCAAAAAAACAATACGATGGATGCATATTTTTTTAGATAAAACCTTACTTATTAAACCTATGTTTTTTTCTAGTGTGCGTCTTTTTTTCTTTTTTCTTTTATTTACTGAAATACTCGTATGACAGCTACATCAGTCTTAACAAGTACTATATGACATACGGATAAAAACCCCTAGATACGTTTTGGTCTTGTTAAAAAAGCAATAATATGGTGAAATCGTGTTTCTCTCTCTCTCTCTCTCTCTCTCTCTCTCTCTCTTTCAGGTAAAACAACGCTTTAAACCTGTTATTTTTTGGTGTGTGCGACTTATCTCTCTCCATCTCTCTCTCTTTCAGATAAAACTTTACGCTTTAAACCTATGTTATTTTTCTGGTGTGTGCGAGTTCTCTCTCTCTCTCTCTCTCTCTCTCTCTCTCCTTTACCGAAATTGCTGCAGATCCCTTTAGGTGAGAGCGGGTCGTTGCTGGACTTACCCTTATTTAGGGAACTGTAATGACGCAGGCCCAGAACGGCATGATTTTCCGTAAGTTTTTTTTTTCTTTTTTTTCCCCCATCACGGAAAGACCTTTCTTAACCGGAGTGTTTCCCCGCTGAGAACGACACCATTTCCAACAGGAGATAATGTTTCCTCTATCCCCTTTAAAGAACAATGACGGCTGTTCAAAGAACAGTCTTTCTATTAACGCCACTTTTAATACGATCTTATGCTTGCTTCGCTGTTCTTTCATTGCGCTTCACATCTTTCCTTTGTTTCGCTCTGTTCTGGCTGCGCTCGGGTTTTCGAAACTGCCGCTGGGATCGGGAGCGGCTCAGGCTTCCTTGTAAGTATAACACTCTTTACTTTTACTTATTCAAAAAATAAATAAATAAATAAATAAAATAATAAATAAATAAACGCTGCATGTTAACGTATTTCGAATTTGATCACATTCAATATTAGAACAATTTTATTTCAAGTTTATTCATTCAGGAATTCATCAATTTCCCATATATATATATATATATATATATATATATATATATATATATATATATATATATATATATATATATATATATATATATATATATATATATATATATATATATATATATATATATAAATATATATATTCATTAACGTAGTACAAATGTCCGTTGATATCTAATTCGCTCTACCTCGGAATTAATATATTTTCATTTTACCAGAAGAGGAATTTTATAGTTGGCTCATGGGCTCGAACTACGGAACGTCCTGAATTCTTGGTTTCTTATCACTAAAAAAATTCCCCTTCGGTTAACATATACGAAAATATATTAATTCCGAGGTAGAGCGACTTAGATATTAAAGGACAATTGTAGCTTAATAAGTGCATTTGAATCACGGTGATGTGATAAAATTTCCTTTATTTATCATATATATATATAGTATATATATATATATATATATTCTATAAGTATATAATCTATATATATATAAACTTATCTATATATCATATGTAATAAAATTCATATATAATATAATATATATATATATATAATATATATATATATAATTGATATATTTATAATATATATATATATATATATAATATCTATATAGTATATACATATATGGTCTCTGGGGGATAATATGTATATGTATGCATATATATATATATATATATATATATATATCTTATGTATGTATGTATATATATATATATATATATATATATATATAATATAATATATATATATAATATATATATATAGGTATGTATATATATATAATATATATAGTATATACTATATATATATATATAACTATATATTATATATGCAAATATCACAGGAATTTTACAGGCTTACGTTCAGTAGCAAAGGTATTCACGTTTATTCCCACATCGTCAGGGCATAAATGGGATGGTTTAGAAGAATTGTAAGGAAACAAGAGACCAAGAATGACCTCACTGTCAAAGGGGAAGTAAAGAAGGGAAATAATCCATGATAATCCGGTCACAAACGGGAACAAAATGTCAGCGCTAAGAGCTGTGATTGAAATGGTGAAAGTACACGAATCTTACGTTTAAAACATCACCAATTTCGGTCTTGTTGAAACGAGGTGCAATGACGTTCCTTTAATTAAATGTGTGGTTGTAAAGGACGGTGATTGTTTGACCAGGTCTTGCGAAATATCGATGCTGTTTGGTTCTTTGTGGTAGAGTGATTTTCCAGATTGGTTATTGCGTCGTTTAAAAAGCATAGGCCGGCAGAAACATCATTTGGAGAATTTTTTTTTATAACCTAAATAATATCAAATAAAAAACCTTTCATTATACGCAACCTAAAAGATACCAAAACCATTTTAAAAAGCGGAGTATTTACATTTCACGAAGATGTTTTGTAAGTTTTGAAAGCAATGTTTTCTAGATGTAAATGCAGGTAGTTCGAAGTTTGTTGTAATCTTTTGTGAATATTTCACTGAATAGAAATTAAAGAAAAAGCACATTAACTTAGCTGAATAATATATTTATGATTTTTAAGTTTTCCAGATTTGTTTTCTTTTTAATATAAATGATTTTTTATGCAACTTTAACGTTAACATACCGTTAACATTAAAGTTACAGAAAGAAAATCATTTATATTAAAAAGAAAAAAATCTAGAAAACTTAAAAATCACAAATATATTAATAAAATGAATAAAACAAATACAAAATTCTAAAAAAATCTTTCTGCCTGCATAAACGAAATTCTTTTTTTAAAAAATGGCGTTAAAAACTGCTACGACAACCTGGAACATGACTTGCGCAACGAATCAAGCAGTAGCATCAAAATCCGTGAGAAATGGCAAACCATCGAATCCATTATTATTTGTACATTTGAGAGATTGTCACTGAATCTCGTTTCATCAGGCGGCTTCAACTTGATGCCTTTATAACTAGAAAACAAGTTGTTGGAATGGAATGGAATATAGAATTTAGGCCAGAGGGCAAGCGCTGGGACCTATGAGGTCATTCAGCATTAAAACGGAAACTGACAGTAGGAAGGTTTGAAAGGCATAACGGGAGGAAAACCTCAAGCAGTTGCACTTTGAAACAATTGTTGAAGAGGAAAGTCAGATGGAGGGAAGAGAATATGAATGGAGGTGCAGTAAAGGATCCCCTTAAGTAATGCCTACAGTGTACCACGTGAGGTGCACTGACGGCACTGCTCCCCTATGGCAGATCTTGTGGCAGCAGCACCCACGTCAGAGGCTTGCTACTTCGAGGGCTTTCTTATCTGAATTACACCGGAAAACACCAAAATGTAACCAACTATTCATAGCCTAAGTCAATGGTTCCTAAACTGGGGGGGGGGCGTCCCTAGGAAGGGGCCTCTGCATTTCCCAGGGGAGGTGCGAGCCCTATGGAAAAACTGAAAATTCTCTAATTATAGTCGTTATTCTCTTACAAGAGTAAGGAACTCATATTCAAAAAGTCTCGTCTTATAACATTAGTTTCCAATAGTCCACTACTCTGGTTAGACTCGTTGGGCTGACCATGTTTTGTCATTGTTTACTTCCCTTCCTGTCCCTCAAAACCCCCCTACTCTTTCTCTTTTCTTTCATTTTCCTTTAAATCTGGGAGGGAAGTTTACTCATAGATGCAAAGGGGGCGTGGCGGGAAGAACCAACTCTTAAATGTGGGCATGGTAATAAAAAGTTAAGAGCCACTGGGCTAACTCCAACCCTCAGCACGCTGAATGAAAGGCGCTAATAGAATTTGTATTATACATTAGAGGAACATAATTGTTCATTGTATGTGTGTGCTGTGTATTCGTGTAAGCAAACTTATTCGCGCGAAAGTGCTTCAAGCAACACCACGATAATCCGACTTCCAGAAACAGACACATTTTGGTGCCAGATTTCAACTCGCTAATCCGATCTATTTCGGGTGACCTCTGCTGGATGTCTGTCGTCATTTGGTGTTGACTTTGCCAGCCATTTTTTCAAAGCTTAGTATTACTACCAGCATCTCTCTCTCTCTCTCTCTCTCTCTCTCTCTCTCCCCACACGTCTTAAGCCTTTTTCTATAGTTGACCGTAATCATACAACGTACTATTTCAATTTCCAAAACTTATCAAGCCTGCTGATTGTTTGATTTGCTTTCATAATGCCTTCGTCCTTTTCATTTTCAGCGGAATATATATTGGCCGCCACATTACGTGCCTAAACGAATTCAAAATTTAACTTTACATACACCAACCGTTTTATTCTGTAAGTCTTCGTGAATACTGGCAACCAGAAGAAAAATGACGACAGAAATATTAACACTTAACTGTACTAAAACTCAGCTCGAGATCGTCGCTTTTGGTCGCAAGAGTCAGGAGGTCCACGCCAGGCCTCCTTTACCCTAAGTCTAAAATCGGCTTAATCTAAACTAATTAGAACTCTACTCTACGATAAATAGAGGAAAAAAAGTGAATGACCCCGTAATTAGTTCTTGTTGGTCATTATAACTTTTTCTGTGTTTCTTGCCGCTATGAAAGGAGCTGGAGCACAATTGGAGCTTTAGATGTTCCGTGTTTCTGCAATGGTTTTATTGTTCCATATAACTTGGTGCTCTCCTAAAATAATGGAAGTTATTTGCGTTTAATGAATGCTTAAAAACAGGAGTAACAAAGTCTAAATTCAGTGCACCAAATAAATTAAAACGCGCTAAAATCTATGGTCAAATAGAGCCTTGTTTCACCATTTATCTATGACTTGAATTGAATTGAATATAGATTTTAAGCCAAAGGCCAAGCAACAGGACCTATGAGGTCATTCAGCAATGAAACGGACACTGACAGCAGGTCAAAAAGGTGTAACAGGAGGCAAACCTTCTGCAGTTGCACTATGAATCAATTGTTAGAGAGAGTGGAAAGCCAGATGGAAGACAGACATTATGAACGGAGGTACACTATCCCCTTACCGTGTCTCTGATTTTAAAATGACGTGCTCTTTGTATTCAAATTTCGGGGAACGTCGGCAACAAGGCAAACTGAGATTCGTTTACGAGGAGAACTTTCTCGTGTCAGGCAAATGAGCTCCGTGTACGATTAGTACTTACTACTTACTCCTCCTTCCATTTCCCAGCGAGAGGTTGCGGAGGCGTCTCTCTCCTGGAGAGGTAGAGCTTTTAGCATCGTTCGAATCAATTCCATCGCGCCTCTGTTCGATCAGAAGTTTTCAGTGGGAAACTTCTGCAGAAGTGTTAAGGGATCGGAGAGTTGTGAATTCACTGCGTATGTCGTATGGCCTTCTCTTTCTTGCGTAGTGGTTACGCCTTTTTTGAGTTTGCGTCAGACATGGGAAATAAGATTAAATAAAATGCAAAGCATAATGATAACTGATGTACGAATGAGAGTCCTTCAGAGTGAAATTATTCAGCCTTGTCATTATCTTTTTTTTTTCTTTTTTGAAAGTCAGGTAATATTAAAACAGACAATTTCTAAACCATACGAATTTTCATGATTATTTTTTTTTCAAATGGTTACAATAACTGATGACACTCAGATTAGGAAGTTTAAATGTTACAATAGTTATATTTATATTCAAATGTATATACTATATATATATATATATATATATATATATATATATATATATATATAATATATCTATATATATATCTATATATATATGTAATATATCCGTGTGTGTGTATTAGATATACAGCATACATAATGTATATATATAATATATATATATATATATATATATATATATACTATATATAATATATATATATATATATATATATATATATATCATAATCATCAAATTACCGACCTCGTTTGGCTTAGAAATGTCCTAGTTTCTATTATTAACTGACTTTTCGAAGAAAAATCGGAAAACGCTCGAGACAAGGCTGAATCATTTCAGACTGAAGGCCTCTCTCTCATTCGTGCATCAGTTATAATTACGCTTCGCATTTCATTTCCCATTTTTTGACGCAAATTCAAGACACGCGGAACAGCTACACACGAAGGCGAATTTGTTCATTTATCGATCCTGAGCAGTGTATACTTATGCAAAATCTCCAACGAGGTTTCTGTCAAGAAATCACACTCTTCATCAAAAGAAAGGAGATGTTTCTATTCTCAGACCATCAGGTGAGACAAAGGTGATGGTGTGGTTATTGCCAATTCTGGTGTTTATTGAAATACAACGGGGTAAAGTGCTCCGTGATAATACTTTAGTCCAAAAAGTGCAAGGATTATGACTGCATATAATCATATGTAAAAATGAAGACACCAAAAAATTACTCTTTTTGTGTATAATGTAGTATATGTAAATATATGTGTATATATATGTACACACACACACACACACACACATATATATATATACCCCCGTTATTCACTTAGGTAGCGATAGCCAGAAGCGGAAGGCAAACTGGGTTTTTGGTAACACTTTTCTCCTCCCTCTCTCTCTCTCTCAGACATAGGCAATAGATCCACCCCCCCCCCCTCTCTCTCTCTCTCTCTCTCTCGACTCGCAACCTCTCTCTCTCTCTCTCTTCTCTCTCTCTCTCTCTCTCTCGATAACCTCCCTCCATTTCAGTAGGTCATCAAATCAGAGTCGGAACTACAAAAATATATGTTTATTCAAAGTAAATTACTAATTGAATAGCTCAGATTCTTACACGATAATTAAATGGAATGATAACTCAATTGATAACTCAGATTCTTATAGGATAATTAAATAGAATGATAGCTCAAAGTTCAATTAACTCAGATAACGCCAAGGTAAATAATAGTCTTAATCAGTGATTAGTCACACCATTTATCCCTTCTCCAAAATATAGTTCCCTCCTCTAGGACACAGTCCCCCTCACTAGGACACTCTGAAAACAGCATCTAATCTCACAAAAGGCTTTTCGTTCAACCACCGCTGCACACCAACTCGGGGGCAGCACCCCCCCGTTATCTGCTTTGGTAGCGAAAAGCCAAAAGCGGTAGGCACTGGCAATACCTTGTCCCTTCCCCCTCTCTCTCTCACAGACATAGGCAATAGCCCCCCCCCCTCTCTCTCTCTCTCTCTCTCGACTCACAACCTCTCTCTCTCTCTCTCTCTCTCTCTCGATAACCTCCACTCCATTTCATTAGGTCATCAAATCAGAGTCGGAACTACAAAAATATACGTTTATTCAAAGTAAAGTACTAATTGAACTTCGAGTTATCATTCCATTTAGTTATCCTGTAAGAATCTGAGTTATTCAATTACTACTTTACTTTGAATAAACGTATATTTTTGTAGTTCCGACTCTGATTTGATGACCTAATGAAATGGAGTGGAGGTTATCGAGAGAGAGAGAGAGAGAGAGAGAGAGAGAGAGATAGAGAGAGAGAAAGGTTGCGAGTCGAGAGAGAAAGGGGGGGCTATTGCCTATGCCAGGGAGAGAGAGAGGGGGAAGGGACAAGGTATTGCCAGTGCCTACCACTTTTGGCTTTTCGCTACCAAAGTCGATAACGGGGGTGGTGCCCCCGTTATTATATATATAGCAAACAGAACATGAAAGCTTATTCGCTTATTCACTAGCATTTAAAAAATCTAGTATTTATGTAACACAATCAAATTGATTTGTGAAGAAGCTTCAGTTCACGATAATCCTATAATATATGTTCACGTATATGTTTTCCTCGTGTTGTGTATGTCTGTGTGTATGCATGCATATATATATATATATATATATATATATATATATATATATATATATATATATATATATATATATATATATACATAGCAAAACAGAACATGAAAGCTTATTCTCTTATTCAGTAGAATTTTTAAAAAAACTGTTATTCATATAACAAAATCAAGTTCATTCGTGAAGAAGCTTCAGTTCACGATATTCCTATATGTATACGTATATGTGTATGTGTGTGTATGTGTGTACGTCTGTGTGTATGCATGCATGGCAATAAGCCTATCTTGAGCCCCATTCCATATAGGCCTTTCATCACATTTTCGAGGGGGCGCCCCGCACCGCACTCGGCCATCTCCCCACCCATTGTCTGTGCCCTCAGTGTGAGCCCTTTCCTTTCTTGAAAGCGCTCGAGAGAGGCAAGGCTTTAATATAAGGCCCTAATGAAGTAGTCCTTCATAGAGAAGCGACCCTATGCTAACTTTAAAGCCAGTGGCCCATCTTCTCAGCGGGCGCTGAGGAGGTACACCACGGTTATAATGCTAGCGCCATACAACTCTATATATTAAAAATAATACTAACAATAAATATTTTTATGAAGGTTGCATCTATAGTGTATATAATCCTACGAAGGTGCACGAAATATTCCAAAAATTAAAAGCAATACTAACAGTAAATGTCTTTTATTAAGGTTACATCTATAGTGTGTATAATCCGACGAAGGTAAATGAAACATTATATTTTTTTTTTTACACTAAATGCGCGTAAGGTACCCATTTTTAACAAAGAAATCCGTGGAAACGACCTATTTTTTAAAAACTAAATACGCGTAAATTGACAATCTTTTAACAATAAATATGCTCTAGAAAATCAATAACAAAGAGAAATGAAAACAGTACTAGGACCAATATATCCCTACTGGCACCAAGGACACAGGAAAAGGTAAACAGTGCCTGTGCATGGGCCATCGGGCAGTTTATTTGGGTTTTATTTAAAAAAAAAAAAAGGGGGGAGGTAGTTTTTCTTTCGAATTCAAATATCATTTACGGCTGCAAAGTTCCGGAAAAATCGCAATTTTTTTATTCAATTTACGATTGATTTCGTTCGACGTGAAAGGGGAACTTGAAATATATAATCTGTTTCGTAGGATTATATATGGTCACATATGTTATGAAGAAAGCGTCGAGGAATTTCTTCATAAAAAAGTGTTCCATTTAAACCATTCTTCCTAAAAAATAATTCTATTTGGTTAAGAAAGTTTCAGTAATTGGATGCGAAGCAAGGTGAAGATGCTGTTGTATTATACATTTCAAAGCAATTACTAAGTTTGTTTGTTTGTTTGTATGGTGTTTTTACGTTGCATGGAACCAGTGGTTATCCAGCAACGGGACCAACGGCATTACGTGACTTCCAAACCACGTCGAGAGTGAACTTCTATCACCAGAAATGCACATCTCTAACCCTTCATGCCCGAGAATCGAGGAGGCACGCCAACACCATACCGACCACACCACTGTGGAGCTAGCAAGTACTACGGAAAAGAATGCATATTAACGTGTTAAAAAAGTGCAATTTTGTTAACTTTATTCCACTGCAAATCAAACGTTTACTTATGCCGATCGTTCTCTCATTCATAAAACGGTCTAATGTGATTGTCTTCATCACGATCTAAAAAGGTACCGTCAGGATATCTTCAACAGATCACAAGTTTAAAATTCGAACAGCAATTTTCTGCCACTTTTTTTCAGGTTCCGCCATCAAAATGTTTTCCAACGCTGCTGATATAATTACCATCAATTATTACTGCTTAACCGAGTCAATTAGAAAAGACATTATTTACTGATAATAGGAGGAAATCAATTATTACTGACTTAACTGATTCATTTAGAAAAGACATTATTTACTGATAATAGGAGGGAATCAATTATTACTGACTTAACTGATTCATTTAGAAAAGACATTATTTACTGATAATAGGAGGAAATCAATTATTACTGACTTAACTGAGTCATTTAGAAAAGACATTATTTACTGATAATAGGAGGAAATCAATTATTACTGACTTGACTAAGTAATTTAGAAAAGACAATTATTTACTGATAATAGGAGGAAATCAATTATTACTGACTTGACTAAGTAATTTAGAAAAGACAATTATTTACTGATAATAGGAGGAAATCGATTATTACTGACTTAACTGAGTCATTTAGAAAAGACAATTATTTACTGATAATAGGAGGAAATAAATTATTACTGACTTAACTGAGTCATTTAGAAGAGACATTATTTACTGATAATAAGAGGAAATCGATTATTACTGACTTGACTGAGTCATTTAGAAAAGACAATTATTTACTGATAATAGGAGGAAATAAATTGTTACTGACTTAACTGAGTCATTTAGAAAAAGACAATTATTTACTGATAATAGGAGGAAATCAATTATTACTGACTTGACTGAGTCATTTAGAAAAGACAATCATTTACTGATAATAGGAGGAAATAAATTATTACTTACTTAACTGAGTCATTTAAAAAAAGACAATTAGTTACTGATAATAGGAGGAAAATCCTCGTAGTTTTAAATAAGATGGTGGACAGTAAGATGGAAGAAAGAATACGAACGGAGGTACAGTAAAATGAACGAAAGGGGTTTCAGCTAGGAGCCGAAGGGACGCTGCAAAGAACTTTAAGTAATGCCTACACTGCACCGCGTGAGGGGCACTGATAGCGTTACCCCCCCACGGGGATTCCCAAATATTATCCAATAGTGTATTCTTTTTATATATATATCGTAAACCGTAAAGTCGGGACCGATGATTCTTCGCTTAAACCTTGCAGATCATTCTAAGTCTTGGAAAGGTGTTTTCGGGACATGCAGAGAGAGAGCCTTTCCAAGTTTTTATTGAATTTTTTTCTCTTTCATCCACTACATATTTTGCATTTCTCCTCGACAGAAGGCCTTTGAGGACTTTATCGGTAAAGATCTACATTTTTTGAACTGACAACAACGGCCAGCAAGACGAGCAAGAAGTTTCACGATAAGAGAGACAATCAATCTGCTTTTGTTTTTTATGAAGGAAATAATTTCACCCAGTAAGGCCAAAAAACAATAATACCAGAAAAAATAAATAACACTATTTGTAAAATAAAGCTATTAGTAAGGTTGGTTCGTACATAAAGAAGTAAACGCACATTATTATTATTATTATTATTATTATTATTATTATTATTATCATTATTATTATTATTACAAACTATAACCCCAGTTGGAAGTAAACAATACCACAAGCACGCGGACCACAACGGCAAAAGAAATGACGAATTAAAGAAGGAAAGAAAATATATGTAAATTTTAATGAAATGATGCTGATCTTAGGGAAAGCTAATGCGAAAGGTATTAACTATTGTGCGTTGTTTAAGATTATCTATGAGTCATTTTCGCTTATTCGGGAAGTATGCCTTCAAGCTAGTTTATCGTTGTTGTTGTTGTTGTTGTTTAAGAAAGCATAATAGGGTCTGAAAAAGGTGTTTTGCATTGAGTTAAAGATACAGGAATTTTAGGATAGGACATTAATGATTTATTTATTAGAATGAAAATGTAAAAAAATAAATAATGTGCATGTTAAACAGTACAGGACAATTATTTCTAATAAAATGTAGCTATGTATTTTAATTTTCGTTGGTGAAACAACGCTCTATTTGACCGTAGATTTTAGCACACGCCCCCGAGTAAGCAGGAGGTCGGATCACGCCTTGTTAATGTTTGTAATTCTTTAGAAGATGGACAAAGGAAGTAGAGGGACAATCTTTCAAGTGAAAATATCAGTATTTCTATTAACTAAAAGTCTGCGCTCTATCGGGAACGAAGAAAGAGTGGGAGCACTTCTTATAGAATAAGTTATTCAAGACAACAATGGAAATCTGATGCGGAGTGGAAATTTTAGCCGAACTCTTTCACTCTTGAGACAATACGTCAACAAAGAACTATTATCATCCGAAGCTCTCCATAATCTGATAAGTCAAAGAGGGTTTAAAGGATTTAACAAAAGATAGTCACTACGTACCTGAATATTACACTTGCAATGGGTCAGTATCACACATGATATGAGTTCGAAAAATTTTTAATATGTATTTTTATATAACATAACCGGTTAATTCTGATATATTTAGGAGACTGACTGTCAAAACATTAGGCGAACTGGAACTGCAGAAGACTTAAAACTTTCAAGTTTTTACATTGATGGCATGAAAACATCTATTTCTGTAAAACATTGCCTGTTAATCTGATATAAAAGGGTTTCACTGAATCTGAGGGGGCCAAAAACCAAAACAAACTTAAAAATTGGGGAAGGCTTCAGGGGACTGACCGTCAAAACATTAGGTGAATTGGAACTGGAGAAAGCTTCAACTTTTGTCAAGATCTTAAATTAATGGCACGAAAAATTATTTCGACGTTTTGTTGGAAGGAATATAGCAAAAGGGAATTTGTGAAAACTTTCATGCAGGTATAGAAGATAAAATTGTATTAAATATGAACGTATAGCAGATTCGATTCAAATGCCTGTTCTCAACAGTGCACTGAGTGTCAAGTTATATCTTGGACAAAAGGGATGGAATGGTTCCGCTATAAATCTTTTCCAGTCCTGAAGAAGGCCGTAAGCTAATGACTGACACAGGTCCGGCTTTGGGAAGATTAGACTGGGCAACAACGTAGCAATATTTGTTTGTCCCTTGAAGACTTTAAGCCTTAATTAAGGATTGGGGGGGGGGGGGGGTGGGGGGGGGGGGGGGGGGAGCACCAAAATTATGGAAGTATTGCCAGAAAGTTGTAGATTGCCGCTTGTGCTGTAGCATTTGATGATGTTAATAAGTGTATTGAATGTAATTATCAGTAAGAACTAGCCGTTATTTAAAGGGACATTAATATGGAAGGAATGATCTATCTATTCTATAGGATGATCTGTCTGAGACACTTACAAATTAATTAAGCTCATAACAAATGGAGCTTTTAGAAATATGAAGGCGATCATTCGATATTCATATTCTGGTTTGGAGTCGTACCTAATGGCTTGATTTTTTTTTTTTTAGATTAAGCAGTATACTGAAGTATAGCTTTTAATCAGTCCTATACTGGAATTAGGCGCCGATCAGGAAAAAGCAAACGGTGCCTCATATTCAACTGTTAGTTATTTGTGGCACTGGGTAACGTAGAAAAACAAAATATTCAAAATAAAATCATGGGATCTTTAAACGACTAATGTAACTATGGTAGATGGCAAGATAGAAGGACTCTAAATTAAAGGATGTGCATATTAGGACGGAAAGGGGGAGAAACTGGAGACACCTAGAAGTGATTAAAAAGGTCAACATACGTGAAATGAAATGAATGTATTTTGAGATGATTGGAACACGTGGAAGGAATGGATAACGAACGGTTGGTTGACAAGAGTATAATTCGGAAGAATCGGGGGTGGAAACGGAAAGTAAAAATAAATGTGACCTTATCTACTAAATTACATTGAATAACGTCACTTATTTTACAATAACCTATTGAAATCCAGACTGTATATTTCTTCGATTTAAAAAAAAAAAAAAAAAAAAAAAGAACAACATACCAGTCATCAAGCTATCTGAGAAGGTATCTGAACACAGACGTTTCCTAGATTTTGTGCGGAACGAGGTCTGGAAGCATATTCCCAAACCGACCCTTCCCTAAGAAAAGAGAGAGAGAGAGAGAGAGAGAGAGAGAGAGAGAGAGAGAGAGAGAGAGAGCCATATCTTAAAAACTAACCATAGAATCTTCTTGAAAATAATCTCCTTATATTTCCCCCAACCAAATTAGCAACACATTCATTCTTCGTGCCGACCTAACCTAACCCAACCAAACCTAACCTAACCTAGGGGCCTGGCAAAAAAAAAAAAAAAAGGGGGGGGGCGACTTGGTTTTTATAGCAACCATCCCGGGAATTTTCTGTCGCATCTTTGTACTCGCCTGCAGAAAGGTTAAGACTGAGATTGTGTTATTCTATTTGTTTAGGTTTCCGATATTTTTCTTTCCCATACAAATCTATCTTCACATATAAATCTATCCTATGAAAGCATGCTATAGAAATCTAATTAGCTCCCTCTAACTCGTTCCAGGTAAAAATGTGCACAAATTCCTTCGTTAATTCAAAGCTCTTCCCCAAGTTAATTGATTTCCCACAGCTGCTGCGATGAAGGGCCTTCAACTTTAGCGAACAATGATTAACTTGCGTCAGCAGCTGTTTCAGAAAACGTGCTTTGCAAAAAATCGTACATTTATTGGATCTTATACGGATTTGACGATGCATTGTTTAAAAATTCATTCATCTTTTCGCCAATCATTTCAAGCCCGAATATCTATAGCACTCGAATGGCTTTACTTGTGAAATATTGCATTTTCATTTCGTGTCAGGTTCTAAACATTTAATGTTTATGAACTCCAAAGAACGTTGAAAGCTAATGACAAATGCAATTATATATATCCTATATATATATGTACCTATATATATATATATGTTGGTATGGGGGTGTGTGGTTATGGTGTGTATTTATAATATTGTGGTTTATTTTTTATGTGTAATATATATTAATTAATATATTAAATGTATATGTATAATATGATATATATCGTATTTATATATATATATATATATATTTATATAATATATATATATATTATATATTATATATATATATATATATATAATATACTTTTGTTTTTTTTTTTTTTCAATGATCTCAGCTTATTCCAAAAATATTGACATTTTTGGTGTTGCATCACCCACGTCTTGAACACAAACTTAAAAGACCTAAAAGACAGTAGTAATCCACGTCACTTCTTTTCACGTCTTAGCAACTTAGGAGTACCTTCCTATCCCTGTTTTTCCACTCCAAGCTGACAATCACCATATATTTTCAAAATTCTCCAAGGAAGGAGAGTAGCTATGAAATCCTGTTCCAATTGCGCTATAACTACTAGGACGCTCAAATCCCTGTAATGAATATAAAATTTAGGCCCACGGCCAAGCACTGGAACCTATAAGGTCATTCAGCACTGAAACGGAAATTGACAGTAAATAGTCCGAAAGGTGTAAAACAGGAGGGAGACTTCGCAGCTGCACTATGAATCAATCGTTAGGAGAGGGTGAAAATTAAGTTGGAAGAAAGAGAATACCAAAGGAGGTACAGTAAGAGGAACGAAAGGGGTTGCTGCTAGGGGACGAGGACACGCCGCAAAGAACCTTAAGTAACGCCTACAGTGCACCGTATGAGGTGCCTCGGCGGCGCCACTACGCCCCTACGGAGACCAAGACACAAAAAGGAATGAATGAATCTGCCTCATCAGCGATTTGATGGTCGTTTCCTCAAACCAGCAACAGCTCATGAATCATGCTGCTAATGACGTTTCTGGAGACCGCCCTTTGTGGCAAAACACCCTTGGATGTCTCGCTCCATTTCATTTTTCATTCCTCCATTCGCATATTCCTATCACCATCTTTTCTCATATTACGAGCACTCCCTATTATATCTAACCTTAACATCACCTGCATATTTTATATTGTCTTTTTTATGGATTTTCACAGTAGTACATATGTCCACCAGACGCCATACAGTCTCAGTCCCTGAACACCTTTGTTATAATCCCAAAGCTAATTATCTTAAGTAGCTGTTACTCCTTGGCCTTTTGTACACTGGAAGCAAATCGGTCTAGAGCGCTGTCTAGAAAGGCGTCGGACGCTCCTATACCCTTTTAGCCTCCAGGGAGGTCCGCCAACCTCCCTGATCTTTGTGACATAAAAAGAGAGGATAAGACTAGAGGTGTGACACTGAAAATTCCATTGTCGTACCTACGGCTCCGGAATCGGGCGCTGTCCGCCGGTTTAACTAGGCCTAAGCTTCGAGGTCTGTATCCGAGGCTCTTCTTCTTCCAATTAAATACGTCGGTTGACGACCAAATATGATATATCAGAAGATAGCGGGGTACTACGTTGGCTTGTCATTCGAGGTTAGCGCTATAGTAGATTGACATCAACCGTGCATTTGACGTGTGGGCCAGTCCCTTACGACGCTCCTAATTGGCTGTAGATAAGCCAGTCACATGGCGAGAAACACTCAGTCTCTCTCGAGAGTTCACAGAGGCAGGATTTCCACCTCTCCTGAGATATACTTTTGAAAGACGTATTCCTCAGAAGTGGAACATCATCCTGCCTATGTGAACTCTCTCGAAAGACTAAGAGTTTCCAGCTCTGTGATGGGCTTATCAACAACCAACCAGGAGCGTCGTAAGGAACTGGCCTAGACAACAGATGCACGGGTGATGTGAATCTACTATAGTACTAAACATTGTATCGTAAATGTAAAGTAGACAGCCGCACGAAGATAATCGTCAATCATTATAATATGTCGACCACACAACATAGAAATCTGTGTACTATGTAATACTACATTGATCCCCAAGGGGCTAGCTAGTATTGGGCGGGAAATGGGTTTAGGCATAATGCCAAGCACTGGGGCAACTAAAGCCATTCGGCGCTGAAACGGAAATTGACAGCGAAAAGATTTGAAAGGTGTAACAGGAGGAAAACCTCAAAGCAGTTGCACTATGAATCAATTGTTAGGAAAGGGTGGAAAGTGAGAGGGAAGAAAATCAATATGAAAGGAGGTACAGTAAAAGGAATGAAAGTAGCTGCAGCTAGGGGCCGAAGGGACGCTGCAGAGAACCTTAAGTAATGCCTACATTGCACCGCATGAGGTGCATTGGCGAGGGGCTAGTACTAAACACGGCTTCCCAAGGAGCGTCCGCCTTTTATAGTACTAGCGACTTGGAGTAGGTGACGCGTCGATAACAAAGTGGCAACACAGCTCGATTCTTGTTACCCACTGTAGAGTTGCATCATCGTCAGCAGGGCGTAAATCTTCTATCTTAAGAAAGTGGAAAGGAATAAGTATCCCCTCCTTTACTTACAAGATACGCCCTTATATGCCCCTTTATAACGAATTATAATTGTTAGTTTATCAACAAATTTCCCATAGGTGTTTTTTTTTCGTATAAATATATGAATATAGAGTGATCATTTTTAGTAATAAAACTTTCCGTTCTTACCCTCGATTTAAAATGCAGTTATATTTTGTTTGTCCAAAGGTCAATCTAATTCTAAAAGCTCTCTAGTCAAACATAAGGCACAGAAAATTCCTAGTAATTAATCTTATGCGAGGAAAAGTATTTGTTTGCATCGAATCTTCCGTAAACCTTCGGCAAGAATAAGTCACCTGGTATAAGAGTGCAAGTTGAAACACAGTGGCTGTTCCGCATTTTGGTTGATTTTCTAGAAACTGCGAAATCCTTCAATCTGTTGATGGAAGCAGTGGCGCTTGACGACTGTTTATTTGGAAAAAAAGGGAAGACTCAGTGAAGACCGTATACGCCCTTTTTCAAAAACTCAGTTTCGGGGCTCTATTTAATTATGATATTTCCACCACACCCTTCATCCAAAAGTTTTACAAAATTCCTTTGAAATAATGGTATCGTTTACGTTTGAAACATTATTTGAACTATTAAGTCTCGGCGCTCTTTCTTGTAAATACCCAATTACTTAATTATTGTCGTGGCATGCCACTCAGATGTCGCCAGTTCGCGTCTCCCCCCGGGTCTGTATCATGATCAGTACTGAAACAGCGTCGGGTCTGCGGTGGGAGGTTGAAACCAACGTTCTTTGGAAGCTTCAATTTCAAGTCAATGGCCCCTTGGGTAAGATTGTTCCATGTGAATAGGTTTCATCTACTGAAATAATAATAATTAATAATAATATTTAATAAGTAAAAAATGCGCCGAAGTTTCTTCGGCACAATCGAGTTTTCTGTACAGCGTATAATCATGGCCACCGAAAATAGATCCCTCTTTCGGTGGTCTCGGTATAATGCTGTATGAGCCGCGGCCCATGAAATTTTAACCTTGCCAGAGGCACGATTATGGATATTTTAACCTTGAATTAAATAAAAACTACTGAGGCTATAGAGCTGCAATTTGATGTGTTTGATGACTGGAGGGTGGATGATCCACATACCAAATTGCAGCCCTCTAGCCTCAGTAGTTTTTAAGATCTGAGGGCGGATAGAGAAAGCCATCTCGATAGTTTCCTTTTACAGGAAACTAAAAACGGTCTCCAGATTTAACGCAAACACAGCCTCCGTGCGTGCTTAAAAAAAGAAGTATTCACTCCCACATCCCGGATGGCCCCAAAAAACGCTCGTATGCTCCGAGAAGTCTCCCGATCGGGGCATTTTCCCTTCAACTTCCACATCCATGTCATCTAAAGTTTGAGTGATGAAGATCTCAAGGATTCAATTTCCCTCCGATGTATGAGGCTCCCTTCATCTTACCCAACAGGCGTTCAGCTTTGTCTTATCATGAACTCGAAGAGAGAGAGAGAGAGAGGAGAGAGAGAGGAGAGAGAGAGAGAGAGAGAATGTTCACTTATCTTAACATTCTTCATATGTTGATGATTAGGTCAAATATGAGAAATCTATACAGAAATATATAGGAATAGGTAAGAGATATCGCGTAAATGCTTATGATTCAACAATGGAAACATGTTCTGTTTTTCGCTACGTAAAGTGAATAGCGGAAGAAAGTAGTACAGATCGTCTTAAAACACACGCACGCACAGACACGCATACACGAAATACCTTTTTTGGTTTCTTTTTCCAGCCCCGATTCTTCCGTATTATACTCTCATTCAACCAACCGTTGGTCTTCCATTCCTTCCACATGTTCCAACCAGTTCAAAATACTCTCGTTTTTCCGTTCACCTATGTTGACCTTTTTTATTCTTTTACCACTTCTAGGTATCTCCAACTTCTCCCCCTTTCCGTCCTTAATATGACACATAAACTCTATAAGCAATAATCTCCTTAACAGCCTTAACCTTAGATTTCATTAGCCTTCACATCAAACTCCACTTCCATGAACAATTTAATTCTCCTAATATTCTGCTCACGCCTTCCTTGTTTCACGTATTCTGCGAGTTATTCCTTCTCTCGCTGCACCATCATCCGTATATTTACTCTTAAATAATTATATAAATCAATTGCCGCCATTCCCATATTCATATTACTCATCATTGCTCCTTTTCAACTTTGCTATCCGCTGCTCTTCCTTTTGTTGTTATTGGTGTTATTCTTCTTCTTTCCTACTGTTATCCCTACATTAAGGGGTCGGTTGCCTGATGCGCCTTCTCCTCCACTGCCTTCTATCAAAGGCGTCATCCTCCACCAAACCTCTTCTCTCTACATCTTCCTTCACTTTAACTCGCCATCTTGTTCCCTCCGTACATCTTAAGATGGGTGTCACATACCCGGTTGCTCTTCGATATATCCTCTGAATTAAGCCGTTTCTTCATTTATTTCCATTATATTCTTATCCTTAAGATTTCCGTTTTGTGTCAACTAATCTAAGGGACATTTCTTTGTCTTCTTTTAAGCTTGACGGAGGAAAACGTGTTCGTATTTCACAATGGTATCTCTGTTCCCGTCGCTTCCGTGGCTCCCACGTTAACTTTTTCTTGACAAAGTCAAACTATTCCATTCTTTTCCTTTTCCGTGATTGATTCTTCTTAACTGCATCCAACACACTTTTCTTTTCTCACTCGTCTTCCGCCATCTCCTTGTCCCCTTCTTCTTCTTCTTCTTCTTCTTCTTCTTTTTCTGTAGACTCGATTTCAATTGAAACTGCTTCGTCAGCTAATTATTTATTCCTTCTGATGTTGGCACTTCCCCTCCTCCTATGTTGGTTCGCTTTTCTCTCTTTCATTTCCTGCTTTGCGTTCCTCTTAAGTTTCTTGGAAAGGGATGTTCATCCTAAATGACTTCTTGCAGTCTTCTGTGTCTCCATATGTCCCTCTTCATTAAATACAATGTTTAACTTTAGCCTGAATATCTGTCTTCATATGTATCTCTTCATTAAATACAACGTTAAACTTTAGCCTGAATATCTGTGTCTCCATATGTCTCTCTTCATTAAATACAATGTTTAACTTTAGCCTGAATATCTGTCCTCCTTATGTCCCTCTTCATTAAATACAATGTTAAACTTTAGCCTGAATATCTGTGTCTTCATATGTCCCTCTTCATTAAATACAATGTTTAACTTTAGCCTGAATATCTGTCTCCTTACGTCTTTCTTCATTAAATACAATGTTAAACTTTAGCCTGAATATCTGTGTCTTCATATGTCCCTCTTCATTAAATACAATGTTTAACTTTAGCCTGAATATCTGTCTCCTTACGTCTTTCTTCATTAAATACAATGTTTAACTTTAGCCTGAATATCTGTGTCTTCATTTGTCCCTCTTCATTAAATACAATGTTCACTTTCGCCTGAATATTTAGAATAAAAGTGTTCTTTATGTATATTTATTTTGTTACCCAAAAGTAATAACATTCAACATTGATATCTTTCTCCACTGCAGACACAGAATGCTTCCAGTTATCCATTCCAGTGTGCGTACCCGAGTGCTTCCGATTTCCTGGATGAAAAATAGTTTTAACTCTTCCAAAGTGACAACTTTTTAATTTTTCTGTAAAAGTTATAGAGATGGCAATCTGTCTGTCCGTCCTCACTTTCCCTGTCCGCCCTCAGATCTTAAAAACTACAGAGGATAGAGGGCTGCAATTCGGTTTGTTTGTTTGTTTGTTTTTTTACGTTGCATGGAACTAGTGGTTATTCAGCAACCGGACCAACGGCTTTACGTGACTTCCGAACCACGTCGAGAGTGAACTTCTATTACCAGATATACACATCTCTCACTCCTCAGTGGAATGCCCGAGAATCGAACTCGCGGCCAGCGAGGTGGCAGGCCAAGACCATACCGATTACGCCACTGTGGGGCTGGCTGCAATTTGGTATGTTGATAATCTATCCTCCAATCATCAAATAAACGAAATTGCAGCCCTCTAGCCTCAGTATATTATATATATATATATATATATATATATATATATATATATATTATAAATATATATATATATATATATATAGTATATATAATCTGAACGGCAAGAAAGCTTCTGACACGTACACTTATTATGACAGTAACCTGAATTATTTCATGAAATATCAAATCGTTGTCCGTACTTGGGGTTCCTCGACAAGGGCGCAAAAACCGTAAAGAATCCTGTTCTGAAAATGCCCATTTCCTTATCTCTGCCAGTATACGATGCGCCTTCAAGCTTCCATCTCATTCTTACTTTCCTTGTGTTCGGCGGTTGCCAGTTGCCACTTGGCTCATTACAGATTCTTAAGACCTGCATTCAATCTCTCTGCTCAAATCTTCAATTGTCATTCGAGCATTTTGGCAAGAGCCACTTGCTTTTATGATGGAATGGCATACTGGATTTAGGACAAAGGGCCGAGCGCTGGGACGTAAGAGGTCATTCAGCGCTGAAACTGAAATTGACGGTGAAAAGGTTTGAAAGGTGTAACAGGAAGGAAAATCTAAAGCATTTGCTCTGTGAAACAATTGTTAGGAGTGAATGGATAGTAAGATGGAAGAAAGAGAATATGAATGGAGATACAGTAAAAAGGAATGGAAGGGGTTGCAGCTAGGAGGCCGAAGTCACTCTGGAAAGAACCTGAAGTCAAGTCTACAGTGCAGCACGTGAGGTGCACTGACGACACTGCATCCCTACGGGATTCAAGCAGTTTGGCAGAAGTCACTTGCTTTTATGGTGCCTCAGAATCTCCTGTAAGAAATTGTGGTGTCTATTCCATCCTGCATTAACCAAGACGCATTTTCGGCTGAAATCCTGCCACGAGATGGGCCAGATACTTTGCACAGCCGTTGGAGTCTTTCTCCGGTAATGCTCAGTAACTGAAAGCAAAATATACAGTTATTGCTTCCACTTTGTGTAATGTTATCTAGTTTATGAAAACGCTGTATTGCTAAACATCCGGTGTGGCGCGAGATTGTTTTCATTTCTTATTTTCTACGTTTCTCCTCTTACTATAACAGGAAATTCGTTATTGGTGTGTTTATTCTGTAGACTCGATTTCAATTGTTCTTTCTTTCTCGTCTTCTGCCATCTCCTTGTTCCCTTCTTCTTCTTCTTCTTCTTCTTCTTCTTCTTCTTTAGACTCGATTTCAATTGACGTTGGTTCGTCAGCTCATTATTTATTCCTTCTGTTGGCACTGTTTTTTCTTTATCTTATACATGAAATTTGCTGCTATAGCAAATAAGAATTCTATAAGAAAATTATAACGATTTTTTTTTTGTATACCCGTTGCGAGACAGCTCTCATTGCATAAGGAAACGATTATCCCATTCAAGGTCTTAAAATAGGGTTCTATCATACATTTCCTACGCAACATCAAGAAATAGATTCATTTTAATAATGTTACCGATTTTCTGTAACAGATTTCAGAAACTTACGAGGGAATAGTTATTATTATTAAAGCTTCGGATATTGCATGCAAGCAGGCTCTCTGTAAGGCAGTTTGGATCACATCATATAATTCCGAAGCATACAAATCCACTTTGCAGAATTGGAATGCGTAAATGTGAGGAGAGAGAGGAAAGGGAAAGCTCACAGAAGAGAATGAAAAAAAAAAAGATGTGTAAGAAAGAACAACCATAAAAGAAAAAACTGAAATAAATGTGGGGAAAACAAAAACACGACGTTTGCAAGTCGTATCACTTCTCCACATAAGCTTCTGAGAATTGGCCTTCCTTTAGCACCTAGGGAGGCGGAAGGCTTCTGGCACCAAGCAGAGTGGATAGATGAATCCTTCCAGCGAATGAAAAAATACTTTAACACCATATTCCAGCACAACAGCATTTGCAAAGTTTAAAAGGAGAACAACTCGAAGGGTATGATCAAATGGGTTATGTCTTTCCTCGCAGAGCTTATGGAACGCTATGCCTGGGAGTGAGGCTTGCCTGAAAAGATGGAAATTAATGTCTTGCAGACAGCAGGATAATATGTATCTATGGTATAAATTACCCTCAGCTCATGACTCATTCAAGACCGGTAGTGGGAATGCTCGCATCCCTCTGTATAGAACTTTTAAAGCAACTTGGTACTTATAAAAGATGATAAACTGGGTAATGGGGAAATCCGTGGCAAATAGCTGATAGCTACAATGTTTGTCTCTAGGTTTGCTGAACATTCTTTCATGCCTTCATCCATTTTTATATCTGCTGTCTTTCCTAACTCCCCGTTTTTATTCATATCCTTCATTCGTCTCTAAACGAATTTCAACTCCGATCTACTGACCCGTCTATCGATTGTTTTCCTACCTGCACGTGTTCATAGAAGCCTTCCATTATCCAAGAATTAAGGTCCGACCTTTAATTTGCCAATAGGTTGAACTTCTTGGGAACGATGTGTCCTCGTGAGGCAAGAACATTCCTCGTGAGGCGAGAACCTTCCTCGTGAGGCAAGAACATTCCTCGTGAGGCAAGAACATTCCTCGTGAGGCTCTTAGAACATTCCAGTCTCCTGGTCCAACAGGTGCGAGGAAAACCTGCTGGTTTGCGGGGAGTGAAATGCTCTAAAAATAATAGGGTCAGCGCAAGGAACATTGCCTACCTCGCTAGTTGATTTATTGTCCAGGTGAAATCAGATTTTGCCAGCCTTGGATAATGAAGCTAAGTCGCGGTAATGCGACAAAAACCAAAGCTTTGAATACAAACATCAACAGCAGTAGAGCGTCTGCTCCATCGACATATTTCTATTCAGCGTAAATTGAGAAAAGTAAAATGAGTTGATCTAGTTATGATATTAGCGTCCAGTTTTCAAACATCTTCAGGAGGCTGCAGGAAACAATGGAAAGTCCATAATAATTGGCTGTTCTTTTGATCCTGTGAAATTCATATCCTCCTTGACTGACGCAGCACGTTTTTTTTTTCTTTAAGAAAAACGCAGTCGATTCAGTGACTGAATCCGATTTTCTGGGACTAATTATGTCTTCGTGCGCCGGGATTTTCATACATGTTGTTTCTTCCGTCTAGAAATCATGACCTCTAAAAAAAAAAAAAAAAAAAAAACCTTTGAACAAGAGAACAGCAACAACAATCAATCGTGGCCATTCATGATTGATTGATAGAAAGCAATACTACTCTAGTAGATTGACATCAACGATGCATCTGACGTCTAGGCCAGTCCCTTACGACGCTCCTGATTGGGCTGTTGATAAGCCAATCACAGGGCAGGAAACTCTCAGTCTCTCTCGAGAGTTCACATAGCCAGGATATATGTTCCACCTCTCCTGAGGACCAGTCTCCCTCAGAAGAGGTGGAACATACATATCCTGCCTATGTGACCTCTCTCGAGAGACTGAAAGTTTCCTGCCCTGTGATTGGCTTATCAACAGCCAATCAGGAGCGTCGTAAGAGACTGTCCTAGACGTCACATGCACCGTTGATGTGAATCTACTATAGTAAGTCAGAGATAAGTTGGAGACATTTTATCTGCCACTGACTTATTATTATTATTCCATATAGAAGGAACACAATCACGCACCTAGATCTTGCTCCTATAATAACTGGATTCTGTGTACAAGAGAATCATTGGTATTGTTTGTTTGTTTAGAATTTTGTTTACGTTGCATGGAACCAGTCAAGTGGTTATTCAGCAACGGGCCTAACGGCTTTACGTGACTTCCAAACCACGTCGAGAGTGAACTTCTATCACCAGAAATACACATCTCTAACCCCTCGGTGGAATACACGAGAATCGAACTCGTGGTCACCGAGGTGGCAGGCCAAGACCATACCGATCACGCCACTGAGGCGCTTGGATCATTGGTATTGTTTCCCACGACGAACGTTTCATGGGGACATTTTTCACCGCGAGACTTCGCTTTTTCCCTTCCGTCATCATGAAGTTCTGAGGCCAAATATCCGAGGCGTCTTTCAATGTCCCGTGACAAGGAAAAGGCGTTTTTGGTGTCGCGTCCGGCAGTGGTCGTTGGGCTGTCATTCAGATCGCCGAAGCAAAGAAGTCAAACCCTTATCCGAAGGCGTTTTGTCGTCGTCATCCGATTCTAGAAAAGACGTCTTTTCCATTCAGCCTTTCCAGGAACATGTTGGAAGGGGAATAGTTTTGGAAATCCTTTCCAAGTTCGGTGTCCGTGCAAATATTTAGGTTTTTTTCGCATCTCCGTCAAATCCGCTTGCTCACATCTGAAGGTAGGAAGCACTTCTTCGACACTTTTCCCTTTGGGTAGATAGGACTCGCCCTTTAGCTGTCATCGTAACGTCGTGATAATTCCTTATCGAATACAATTGCCTGGAAATACAGTTTTCTCACCTGACAGTCCTCCACTACACTGAATTTAGATCTCATTCCTGTGATGACTTCGTCAAGCCTTGAGCAATATATTCGTGTAAACCTGCCAATCAACTACTGACCCTAATAAGAGATTTTGACAGACTTCGAAGGCATATTTCAAGCTATGAGGCACAAGTTACTTTGTTGTAGACTTTACCAGTCTCTCAATACCAGATGTTAGATTTGCTATATGAAAGATATCATATATATCAGCCATATAAATTAACATTTGACGTTTTACTCATTTTTCTATGGTAATTAACTGAGACTGGGATTCAGTATCTCAAAGAGTGTGAAGATAGATGGGCAATTAGCTGGGTGTTTGAGACGTGGTTAATGAATGGAGACTCTTACTACCTCTTAATATGATGGGCGTTATGTCTGTCCGTCCGTCTGTCATTCAATCGCGGCCAAACGACTGGTCCGACAGGCATGAAACTCGGCAGGGTTATAGTAGGGACCCCTAAGATGGTTTATAATGGGGTTTCATCTTACCTCCCTCCCCAACCCTCCGAAGGGGGTGGAGGTGAAAAGGATTCCCTGAAAAGGAGTTGGTTCAGCCCGTGAAACGGGGCTGGTTGTGCCCGTAGACTTAGTTAATTTACGAATTTATCGTACATAATTTCTGTATACATATGTTAGCAAGTATGAATAATGAGAAAAGATAGAAATAAAGAAAACGAAAAGGGGGAAAATGATGTTGGGAATTGGTAGATCGCCCATGCAGAGGTGATGAAAAAGGAATGGAAGACAATAAGAATAACTTGGACACTGAGCAGAACGACTCAGGGGAGGCCGAGAAATTGCTTGCTAGGTGCGCGACCATAGGTTTTGGAACGGAAAGGCCACAATACTATGGAACTAAGTAACACAGTGTGTGAATGTGGGGTTGATGCACTGCTGAGTCTGCATATATATATATAATATCTATATATATATATATATTATATCTATATATATATATACGTATATATACTATATATACGTATATATTTAGTATATGTATATATACATATAGTATATATATATATATATATTATATAATATTACATACATATTATATATATATATATATATATATATATATATATATATATACATATAGTTATATATATCCTATATTGATATATTATAATTAACATACATATATATATATATATATATATATATAGATATATATATATATTATATATATAAACCTGAAAGACTTGCTGTTAAACTGAAAAGTTGAACTTTCTGATACACACACACACACACACACACACACACACACACACACATATATATATATATATATATATATATATATATATATATATATATATATATATTTATATCTATATATATATATATATATATATATAATATATATATATATATATACGTATATAATAATATATATAATCTAAGATGAGAAGGCAAATGGAAAATGAAGAGTCGAGAATAATAATTATTTGTCTCGAGTAAATTGGTTCAGCCCTTTTGACGTAAAATATCGCAAAAATGCTTTGAGGTTCACGAATTTACGACCTGATGGTTTAGTCGAGATGCCCAGAATTTATCGGACATAGTTGATAAATAGGTTGGGCTCGTTTTCCTTTTTGTATACAAGTTTGAAAGTATTTCATCCCTATATCCATCTTGCTGCCTACTTTCGGCCAATTTCTTATTTGCTTGGTTTATGATGGCAATTTCCACACTGTTCACGAACGACGCTATTGCTCATTCCAAGTCATGGGTCGGTCATAATTCACGAGGTAAATGAAACCCGCAAATACATCAAAGGTTTTTTTTTTCTTCTTTTTTAACTGATTTGCGCTGCATTTATTCTTGCCCCATATATATATATATATATATATATATATATATATGATAATATAATATATATATATATATATATATATATGTAGGTCTTCATAAAATATATTTACAGGATATTTTTGTCAATTTAATTTTAATTACAAAATCTTTTATATATACATAATATGTATATATGTATATATATATATATATATATATATATATATATATATATATATATATATATATATTATATATATTATATATATATATATATATACATATATACAGATAGATGTATGTGTGTGCCTTATATGATATAAATTACTATGGTCTATATTTAATAGTTACCTATTCTTAATTTACATAGTAATACTGTTATTCAAGCATTATGGATATAGTATTAAACAAGATTACAAAAAGGGGGCGAAATTTCCCATATAGAAAATAAATGTCAAAATCGGCTGTTGACAGAGAGAGAGAGAGAGAGAGAGAGAGAGAGAGAGAGAGAGAGAGAGAGAGAGAGAGAGAGAGCTATTTGCACATATCGAATTATTTCTGATTAAAACACCGTGGAAAGCGAAATCAAACCCAAATAAACAATTCAGATTTTATCAAGTCCCGAATCCTTTGGGATTTCAGCCTGGATGAGCATCGCTATTGCCAAACGTTAAACTATTCATTGACAAAACATAATAATTCATCAAGGATTTCATTCACAGGATATCTAATATTAATCAGCTGAATATTTCAACACTTTTTGCAAGGATTTATAGACAGATATGACTGTCCGAATATATTGAATAGAATACGCGATTTAGGCCAAAAGCCAGGCACTGGGATCTACGAGGTCATTCACCGCTGAAGCGGAAACTGACATTCAGGGGTTTGAAAGGTGTAATAGGAGGACAACCTCGCAGCTGCACCATGAAACAATTGTTAGGGAGGGTGGAAAGTAAGGTTGACGAATGAGAATATGAAAGGAGGTAAAGTAAAAGGAACGCAAGGGTTGCAGCTAGGGGACGAAGGCACGCTGCACAGAACCTTAAGTAGTGCCTACGGTGCACCGCATGACGTGCACTGACGGCATTACCCCCTACGGGAAAGCGAGTGGGGTTCCAAAATGGAGACCAGATAATATTTTTAAAAAACATTGAAAAAGGAAACAGAGAAGTTTTCCGTAACCAGAGACACAGATGTTTGATTACAGTTCATTATGCAAAAAAAAAAAAAAAAAAAAAAAAAAAAAAAAAATCCGAGAACTCTGCCTGAAGGAGCCGCATAGTATAAATTACTTTAATTAGACTTGAGGAGCGTCATAACTTCGCTCTCTTAATTCATGGCGCGTTAAATGATTCGTAATTACCAAGATGGATGGTTAAACTTCGGAAACTTTTTACGACAACTGCGAGATAAAACAGGAGCGTGAAGGACTGACTGGCTCTACACATTTCACAAAAATAGAGTAAATGCTCAATACAGTAATCTATATAATAAAAATTATGAGCGATTTCAGTATTTTAAGTTTTACACTAACATGAGAATTAGTATACCAGCGAATAACAGTACAACTCTGCTCCGAAATTCACAAGTCCTCGCGTATCTCAGCAAAATTTTTGTTGTTGTCCGAAGATGAGATGGGCTAAATACTCCTACCCTTCCCATTGCCACAAATTATTTTGGGATGAAGTTGGTGGCCCCACAGCCATCTCCACACCTTGGATCTAAAGGTACAGTATACATGAATAATAAAACGTGCCTGTGTCCTCTCTTCTCACCTACGATTCGAACTCTGGCTCTCTCACAAGTAAGGTGAGTGTTATACAAGACACACGCGCGCCAGCACACACACACACACACACACACAATATAAGAATGTTGTTGGAGATGGGGGTTTAGTTGGAGTAACGATAAAATATGCAGATTGTGCCGTTTGAATCAACAAAACGCCACAGGTCTCACAAAGCTCCTTTAATCGAATGCATCACTTATGCAGAGAGCTGGGCTCCAAATATAAATCTAAGAAAAACACAGGAAACGAGACAAAGTAGATAGATACAAAAGGATCAAATAACATAAGACTGAGAAAGGATTAATTGGGTTCTCCTGAGCTGGAATCTAGTGACAGACGAAGATAAGCCACATAAAACCAAAATGAGGCCGAATATGCTTCGGAAATCAACTAGATGCATTACTCATAAACGTCAGATCATACGTATGATCTGTACTGCCATACGAACTAAATCTTTGTCAATAAAATGAACACAGAATTTAGGCCAAAGGCCAAGCACTGGGACCTATGAGATCATTCGGCGCTGAAACGGAAACTGACAGTAAAAGGTTTGAAAGGTGTAACAGGAGGAAAACCTTAAAGCAGTTGCACTATGAATCAACTGTTAGGAGGGAGTGGAAAGTAAGATAAGAGACGGAGAATATGAAAGGAGGTACAGTGAAAGGAGCGAAAGGGGCTGCAAAGGACCTTACGTAATGCCTGCAGTGCACCTCATGCGTGAATCTGTGTATGACAATGAAATTACAGTATATCAGATTTTATCGAGTTGGCAATAAAACTTTGATTAGAATATTATGAGTGGCAGGATGGAGTAAAAATGATATCTAAAGGGAAATTAATAAGTTCCGTATTAATGAAAAATTAATCATAGGGAAATGGAGAGGGCTTACGGGGGTGGTGGGGGTCGTCAAGTGGGCTCCAGTAGGGGTGTTAGAAGAGTTGGATGATCCAGACCTAGTCGGATGAGGACTGTGGGGAGGGAATAGAGATTTGTGGATGCGTGGATGAGAACTGTGAAAGGGGCATAAAGATGAGGAGATAATTGGATGAGAAATGTGAGAAGAGAATAGAGATTTGTGGATATTTGGATGAAAACTGTGAGAAAAGGAATAAAGATGAGTGGATATTTTATGAAAATGAAAAAAAATATTTAGAAAATGAAAAAATAATTTATGAAAATGAAAAATTATATGGAAATAATAAAATAAAGATTATTCAACAAAATAATAACAAAAATACAGAATAGAAAGGAATTTTAATACAACGGAAATATAATAGGTATAACAAAAAACATAAATAACGAATGTAGATGTATATATGTATGTGTATATATAGATATATTTATATATAAATAATGCATACTCGTACATACATACATATATATATATAAAATCAGATTAATCAAAATCACGAAAAATTAAGGAAAAATTTGCGTTAAAACACCAATGAAAATATAAAATCGTATAACGCTGTTACGATGTCCACATCATGAACTACCGCAAGCACATATTTAAAAACAGGTTTAATTATGAGGAGGAGAATTACACACAAAACAACACTTCAAAGCACTTTTATTATGCTTAAATAACAAACACTTGCAGATACGACCGGTATCTAAGAGCTCAGATAATATTCATGGAAAAATAATTAATAATATATCAAAACAAAACTTAGCTGACGTTCAAACAAGCAGTTTCTAGAGGTCTCCGAGTGAATAGGGAGTATTTGAAAACCATTTCTTGAGCGAGAGGTTCTTCTTCAGCCACCGATACGAAGATACGCCTGGAAATCACAAAATCCAGGAATGAAGCCACAATTCTGATATTCCCACATACTAAACCAGGCCACCCAACACAACGTAACTCGAGAGGCCAAACGCTGCTTCTCATTACAGCCACACCAACCATCAGATGGGAACGGAATTATTTGCTCAACTCAACGGCGAAACACGGATCCAACAATGTATCTTCTAACGTATCAGTGACCTTCCTTGAAGACAGACTTCCTCTCACTCCCGACCATAACTCTCGTTGCTGTGACGTGACCCCCGAAACCTTCGTTCCTGATCGATAAATGGGGAACAAGTAGTTAACTGGCATTTGGACAATTGTCTAAATCTTTTTCCCGAACTATTTAAAACAGAATTACTTATTTATATTACACCTCCCCCCTTAAAAAAGGAAAAAATATATATGTAATATATATTTTGCATCCAACAATATCAGGTCAAAAAATATAGCAAGTCACATTCTTGACAATGCATCCGGAATGACGTTCTCCTTTCCTTTGATATGTAGGATATTCAAATCGTAGGGTTGTAAAATAGACTCCATCTTGTTAATCTCTGATTATTGTTCCTGAAACGATTCAAATATTTTAATGGGTTATGGTCTGTATATACGGTTAATGAAGAGTGGTACTGGTATATACCTCAAAATGTTGTAAAGCCAAAAATTAAACCAAAGTTTCTTTCTCAATGGTGGAGTATTTCTTCTGAGAATCATTCAGTTTCTTAGAGTAAAAGGAAGCAATAGGATGCTCTACCCCAGTGTCGTCTTCCTGCAGTATACTGCACCAATACCAATGTCACTGGCGTCCACTGCTAGCTTGAAAGGAATAGAAAAATCTGGTGCTTTCAGAATAGGGAAGTAGTCAAAAAAAATATATAAAATAGATTTTAACTTTATCAAAGCTTCCTGGCACTGGTTATCCATTTAAAATCGACCCTTTTCCTCAACAAATTTGTTAGTGGTGCAACTATATCTGCAAAAATTTAGCCACAAAACAAACTTTCTATAATATCCGGCAAGACCCAGATATCTCATTACTCCCTTTCTATCTTTTAGGAACTGGAAAGTCTAAAATTGGCTTGAATATTTGAATCTTTTGGTGCTACTTTGCCATGACCCACTTCGTGACCCAAATAAACTACCTTGGCTTTCCAAAATTCGCATTTATTTAAATTCACTACCAAACCTGCTTCTCTGAGTTTCTGTAAAAATGCAGCAATTTTCTTGACATGCTCTTCCCACGTATCACTAACAATTACCACAATCATCTATATACGTAGTGCACCCGTTCAAGGTCTTTGGTAATCATAATTCATGAGTCTCTGAAAAGTACTACCAAGAATTTTTCATTCCAAATGGCATGATGACATTGCAGGAATATAAACCAGTGGGTGTAACAAAAGCAGATATCTCTTTGGCTCTGTCTGTCAAACCTACCTGCCAATAACCCTTCACATGTCAAACTTGCTGATAAATCTGGCCTTTCCAATGCGATCAATACAGTCCATCCACCCTAGGAATTGGGAATGAATCTGTCCTGGTGACTGCATTTACCTTCCTGTAATCAAAAACATAAACGGTATTGACCATCATTTTTTTGACAAGTACTACAGGGGACTCCACTGGCTGCTACTATGTTCAATATTTATATGATCGAGCATATATTTTACTTCCCGTTCAACAATCTCTGTTTTCCTTTTTGTGGATTCAAGCGATATGGGTGCTGTTTAATAGGATTTGAATTGCCAACATCAACATCATGTTGTAATGAGCAGGTCCTGCCCGGAACATCTGAAAATACATCTTTATAATCGTAGAGTAAATCACTCAACTCCTGACCTCGACTTTCCTCAAGATGAACCAATTTATTCTTCAAATTCCTTAAAGCATCTGAATTTGAAATAGGCCAGTCTTCACCCTCAGTCTAATTTAAGTTTGTTTCTCTGATTACTATTATTATTTAACTTTATATTCAACAAGACTGGCTTTGGCGTCCTTGAAAAATATGGCCTTTAAACATATTAACATGGCACAACCTCTTTTCCTTCTCCTATCTGGAGTAAGAACAACATAATCCGTATTTCCTACCTTCTTTTCTATTATGTAAGGCCCAGAAAACTTAGCATGTATGGCTGACCTGCTACTGGAAGGAATACCAATACCTCATCACCTGGTTTTGTAGTCAATCTTTTTTGGCTCCTAAATCATAGTATTTTTTCATCCTCTGCTGAGCTTCCATTAAGTTATCTCTTGCTATGTCCCCAGGGTGTTTTCCTGATTCTTTCCCTGGAATCTGAAAGACATAGAGTCCAACAAATTAGAATCAACATTATTAATCCACTGATCTTTAATCAATTTTAAAGGTCCTCTAACCTGATGACAAAATACTAACTCGAAAGGGGAAAACCCTAACGACTCATTAGGGATTTCTCTGGAGGCAAACAGAAGGAAGGCAGACTTTTATCCCAATCGCTTTGTTCTCTAAACAAATTTTCTCAACATGGTCTTCAAGGTTTGATGGTACCTTTTCCTACAGCCCCTTGGCTCTGAGGATGGTACGCTGATGAAGTTACCTGCCTGATTCCTAGTTCCTGCATTGCCTGTCTAAATATATTGCTCAAGAAATTTGGAACCCTTGGTCCGGACTGAACCTCTTAGGCAATCCAAAACCGAGGTGAAAAATTGTAACATCCCCCATTTACAATATCTTAGAGCAGACATTCGCAACGGAATGGCCTCAGGATACCTAGTGGATCTGTCCATGATCGTAAGTATATACTGATTTCCACCTTTTGACTTTGGCAATGGGCCAACAATGTCCACTATTACCCTATGGAATGGTTCTTCCATGGCTGGTATGGGTTCAAGGGGAGCTTTAGTCACTTTTGGTTCGGTTTTCCGATCATTTTGACACACATGGCAAGTCTTACAAAATACTTTAACATCAGAATGAATCCCAGGCCAATAAAGTGTTTAGTTAATTTGTAAAAAGTTTTATTGACTCCGAAATGGCCACTAAATGGATTCTGATGTGCCGAAATGTAAATAGAGGGTCTGTAATTTGGAGGAACGACTATTTGGTAATTAACTTTCCATTCTTCATCGGCAGCAACCTTAGAGGCTCTAAATTTTCTCATCAATAATCCATTTTCGACATAATACCACTGAATGTTCTCAATTTCCTTATCTGAAAAAGCCTTTGCAGCTATCTCTGCTAGCTCTAGGTCATTTTCCTGATCCTTTTATGAATTTCTCTCTAGATACAGCTAAAACCTTACCTTGTTCAGAACAATCACCAAATTTTCCCAGAAAAAACTTCGAGAAGTCATTCTTAGAATCCCTACTAGCTTCCAATTTCCGCATTGACCGTGTAATAGCACACACGGGAAAAATACCAGGAAATTCTCCTTCCAAGCTCTCCGTGCTTGCACAAAACTAGGATAGCTAAGTAACCGTGGGTTACTTAAAACCCTATTACCCACCAATATCGTTGGCCAATATTAAATCGACTCCCTACTACAGGAATTTCTTCCACAACGGAACCCTAACCGGACCCGTTTGCATAATCAGACTCCAGAACCACAGTCTCATACGGACAAGAGATTATTTCTTTTGGAAAAAACTCTTTAATCAAAACCTTTTCCTTATTCCTCCTAACTCGAAACCTTCAGGCAATGCCCTTTTCAAAATCATGACTGTAGGCCCCTGTATCTCTGAGAATAACTAATCCTCTTCTGCCCTTACCACTTTCTGTAGCTACACTACCATAAGACACAAATGACTTATATCTCTCCAAAATCAGAGAAACCCAGGGCTTTTCCCACCCTCACTTAATGCATAATCTCTCTATCAGCACTTACCCTGCTTACCAAAGCAACTGGTTTATGCTCTCTATTACCGTCCCTTAAGACCAACAGTCGGCCTTTCTATGGCCCAGTTTTTACCACAGTTAAAACACTTAATTGGCATCCTCTGCCCACTAGGCAAACTATTACCTTTCAATACTGGAGCTACAACACATTTATCCAAATCACTTGCGTTTTCAGTTTTACTCTTACCACTTTTCAATTCCTGAAAACCCTCTTTGCTGCTTCTACCCCTAAGCAAATTTTTCCCTTCAAAAATTTTGTGCGTCAGTGAGTACTCGTCAGCCATAATGGCAGCTTTCTCTAAACTCTCAACCTGAAGCTCCTCTAAGTGTACCTTCAATCCTTAGATAAACAATTCTTAAACTCTTCTAACAATATTAGTTGTTTAAACCCTTTAAAATCACAGATTTCTTTAGATCTCAACCAATCGTCAAGCAATTTAGCTTTTATACGAGCAAATCTACATATGGTCTGATCTCCTGTCTTAAAAAGCCTACGAAATTTCAACCTGTAAGCCTCTGGCACTAATTCATATGCTTTGAGAATACACTTTTTCAATTCGTCATAATTACCACACGTCTCCTCAGACAAACTAGAAAATACCTCTTGAGCCCTACCTTTCAATGCACATTGTAATAATATAGACCATGAAGTCTTAGGCCAGCCCATTCCTTTCGCTACTTTCTCAAAGTTATAAAAAAAAATAATTAGTTACTTCATTTTCATCAAAAGGGGGAACCATCTTCATGTATTTTAGCTACATCAAAATCTCCACTACCTTGTCTGTGTCTTACCTTAATTTCCTCTAACTTCAGTTCGTGTTCCATTCTTTCACGCTCAAGTTTCCTCTCTCTCTCCCTTTCTTCCGCTCTTACACGTTCAGCAGCTACTCTTTCACGTTCAGCAGCTACTCTCTCACGTTCAGCAGCTATGTCTAACTCCTTCAGCTTTATTCTAAGTTTCAAAGCTTCTATGCTATCACTTTCCTTTACCCTTGAAACTTCTGCCTTCTCCTCTACAATACCCAAGAATCCTATCAAACCTTTTATCAAATCATCCTTTTTCATATCCGTAGTAAAACCTATGTCTAGATAATTAGCATTAACACAAGTTCTCGTTTACACAGACTTTGAAAAGCTGCAACCCCCGGTAAGGACGACAGAAATTTCTTTACGTCAAAGTCACTTTCCTAAATACTCTGTTTCAGACTCAGACATGATTGGTTCCACAATGGCTATAAAACAACTAAATGACCTCACTCAAACCTACAACAATTAAACAAACTCCTCATTTAAACCTGTTTTGTTTCAAACTGAAATTCACTGATCCCGGTCAGGCCCCCAAATATGTTACGATGTCCACATCATGAACTACCGCAAGCACATATTTAAAAACAGGTTTAATTATGAGGAGGAGAATTAAACACAAAACAACACTTCAAAGCACTTTTATTATGCTTAAATAAACACTTGCAGATACGACCGGTATCTAAGAGCTCAGATAATATTCATGGAAAAATAATTAATAAATATAATAAAACAAAACTTAGCTGACGTTCAAACAAGCAGTTCTAGAGGTCTCCGAGTGAATAGGGAGTATTTGAAAACCATTTCTTGAGCGAGAGGTTCTCTTCAGCCACCGATACGATACGCCTGGAAATCACAATCCAGGAATGAAGCCACAATTCTGATATTCCCACATCTAAACAGGCCACACAACGTAACTCGAGAGGGCCAACGCTGCTTCTCATACAGCCACAACCATCAGATGGGAACGGAATTATTTGCTCCAACTCAACGGCGAACCCAACAGGATCCAACAATGTATCTTCTAAACGTATCAGTGACCTTCCTTGAAGACAGACACCTTCTCACTCCCGACCATAACTCTCGTTGCTGTGACGTGACCCCCGAAACCTTCGTTCCTGATCGATAAATGGGGAACAAGTAGTTAACTGGCATTTGGTGACAACTTGTCTAAATCTTTTTCCCGAACTATTCAAAACAGAATTACTTATTTATATTACACGCTATAAAATATAATAAGAATAACAAAAGAGCAGAGGCTGGAAAAATGGCCTTTCTCAGTACACGACAAGTAGGGTTAAAATGGCTTTCCATTCAGGCGCGCGTTTGCTGGAACTCCCGGGGTCATACTCTTCTATACAAGGAGTTCACAATGGCAGGCGTAAGAACGAAAGAAATCAAGGTCCTTTCCTTGCTTTCTCTCTCTCTCTCTCTCTCTCTCTCTCTCTCTCTCGCCTAGTCTGTCTATCTATCTATCTTTGGAAAAATACTGTCAAGACTCACAAGGGTGGTTCTATTTAAAAATACACATCTTTTTAAGAAAACGACAGGTGCTATTTCCGAGCTCCTGAAGTATTGCTTGCTCTCTCTCTCTCTCTCTCTCTCTCTCTCTCTCTCTCTATGAACGCTTGTCATTTCCATGGGGATGGGACAAATAGGCAAAAACATTTCTTATATGAAGGATACCCAACTTCATTTCCCATTTAAAGAATAGAATAGAATAGAAAACAGAATTTAGGCCAAAGGCCAATCACTGGGACCTACGAAGTCATTCAGCGCTGAAACGGAAATTGACAGGAAGAATGTATGAAAGGAGTAACAGGAGGAAAACCTCACAGCAGTTGCATTATGAAACAACTGTTAGGAGAGGGTGGAAAGTAAAATGGAAGAAAGAGAATATGAGTGGAGGTACAATAAAAAGGAATGATATAGTTCTTGCAGCTAGGGGCCTGAGGGACGCTGGAAAGACCCGCCTAGATTGCACCACGCGAGGTACACTGACGGCACTGACGGGGTTTCCCAGTCAAAGGAGTCACCCACTGTACACAGACGTTGTGTTCTGGCGATCGATTTAAGGAGACGACTAGTTAAAGCAGACATTATTTGATTAATGGATTGGCAACAGGTCCTTTTGTCACTCTTCGTCCTCTGTCAATAACTGGGATGGTTTGTCGATTTTTCAAATAAACCACTAAAATGGTCGTTCGTGTTCGTCGTTTTTCAAATAAACCACTAAAGTGGTCGTTCGTGTTCGTCGTTTTTCAAATAAACCACTAAAATGGTCGTTCGTGTTCGTCGTTTTTCAAATAAATCACAAAAGTAGTCGTTCGTGTTCGTCGTTTTTCAAATAAACCACTAAAATGGTCGTTCGTGTTCGTCGTTTTTCAAATAAACCACTAAAATGGTCGTTCGAGTTCGTCGTTTTTCAAATAAACAACTAAAATGGTCGTTCGTAAGTGTTGTTCGAAAGTCATTTGCCTTCTGTAAGGATCTCTTAGCCACTGTTTTCGTCAAAATTAGTTATAATAAGATATAAATACATCCTTTTTCTTTAAACCAACGTAAAAACAAGCTTTTCGAATGACCAAGCACTAGGATCTAAAAGGTCGTTCAACACTGAAGCGGAAACTGACAGTAAAAGGTCTAACAGGAGGAAAACCTCAAAGCAGTTGCACTATGAATCAGTTCTCAAGAGAGGGTGGAAAGTGTGATGGAAGAAAGAGAATATGAAAGGAGGTACAGTTATAAGAACGAAAGGGGTTGCAGCTTGGGGCAGATGGCACGCTGCAAAGAACCATAAGTAATGCCTACAGTGCACCGCATGAGGTGCACTGGCGGCACTAACCCCCTAAGAGGGGAAAGGCGCTTTGTAAACAACAGCAAGCAGCTCAAATTAGACAAGCGAAAAAGAACCGTATTTTCCTCGATTTGAAGTCCACCAGCGTCGAGAGGAACGTTTCATCCGAAAGAAGAATTGATGCTGGGAAGAATTTCATTTTAAACGCAATAAGAAGGAAGTTTACTGTATTTCTCTTCTCCGTTTCAGAGTGGAAGCTGAGGGCATTCCCCTCCTGCAGAATAGCCAAGAACATATTTTTCTTTTTAGTAAGTTGCAATAACCCGCCATACACCACAATAAAAATAAACACGCTTTATTTCATTAGAAATAATTCTTCTGTACTGTTTAACATGCACATTATTTATTTTTCACAATTTCATACTAATAAATTAATCATAAATATCCTATCCTAAAATTCCCGAGGACATTCTCTTCCTGCAGAATCTCCAAGAGCATATTTTTCATTTTAGTTAGTTGCAATATCCTACCAACAAAAAGACGTATTCTTTCATCAGACGCCATTCTACACAATAAGTTGTCCGTATAAAGATTAAACGACATCCTTTCATGTTCTCTTACGACATCAGTTTGCTTGAATTTTGGTTTGGAGATTCAATAAAGCATCGTCCTTTTTTAACGAGAGACAACATTGAGTTAAAATAAGGCGTGATCCAACCTCCGGCTTACTCGGGATGCATACAAGATTTCCCCTCACGCGTCAGTTGTGAACATTATATTCCTAACTTTTAACATGAATTAAGACTTGATGAAATCTACGGTCAAATAGAGTCTTGTTTCACCAAAGAAAATTAAAACAAACACGTTTTATTTCATTGGAAATCATTCTTCTGTACTGTTTAACATGCACATTATCTCTTCTTTACGTTTTCAATCTAATAAATTAAATAAATTAATCATAAATATCCTATCTCAAAATTCCTGTATCTTTAAATCAACACGAAACACATTTTCAGACCTTTATAGACATAGACCTTTCCTCCTGCCAACGAAAACAACATCAACAAAGTAGTAGTTTGTATGCTTACTCCCCGAGTAAGCGATAACCAATGCTGGTTACCACAAAAGTAGGAAAAAACTGTTCTATGTCGTTCTTTATCAAAATGGCCCTGGAACAGATCAGCAAATCATGCGCCGTCTATTGTCCCACTATTCGCACTCGATAAAAAACGTTCCAGGCAGAAATGGTCAGTGTTTGGGGTAATGAGGAATCCACGTACAAACTTAATTTGTTTTTAAAGCACTATAAATTCGGAATTACACTTCATGTTGGAAATAGGATTTGCAACTGAAATGCTTTGTATGACAATTTTTTTTTTATAATTCAGCTTTACTGACTCTCGTCGGTGTATTGTTTCAAATTACTTCGTTTGCTTTGGTAAGCTGGACCGCCAATATATATATACATATACATTATATATATTATATATATATATATATATATATATATATATATATATATATATATATATATATATATATATATATATATATTCTGCCTCAACTGAATTCCATCTAATAAAAGGAGCCCATAAAAACGCCAAGGTATAGACAGTAACTAATATATTTCCAAGACTGCTGTAGGAAGGCGAGTGAAACCGGGAACTTTGAACAAGTACTTTCGTAGTTTATTTCTAAATACGTCCTCTTTGGGACTTTAAGTGTACGCTCGTTGAAACACGCTCGTTGAAACGTTTCTCTAAATCAAACATACGTTACAGATCCAGGTCTGCCATTCTGTTTCTTTCCATTAAAATCCATCTACTAAGTATTGTCAAAAACTACTTCACTGGTGTTTAGGTACAGTTTTGCTTAAAATAAATACCCCGAGATTTATTCTAAAATGTTGGCCATAACGACGTTTTCCTTCTTAGATTCGCATCTTCTCGTTATCCGAGTTTCATGTTCTAGTGATTTTGAAAGAGAAACGGAATATACAAAACCAGAAAGTTTTTATCTGGCTTTCGAATGTTCAGCTGACCTCCTCCGGAGAGTCTGCCGGTTTCTCCAGCCTTCTTTTTATAATCAACTTTTAATCATCATTTTTACTCAATCATTAAGAGCAGTAATTCGGTACCAAATGACCTTCGAGAGAAGCTTTTGCGAAACAGCCTGAAAAAACACGACTAAATTGTGAATTTTTTGTATAAACCATCTTTTTTTAGTTTTCTATAAAATATAAGCGTTCACTTGGCTATTTGTCTGTCCGTCCGCACTTTTTCTGTCTGCCCTGAGATCTATAAAAAAAAACTACTGAAGCTAGTGGGCTGCCAAAGGGCAAGTACTGGGACCTATGAGGTTATTCAGCACTGGAAAGGAAATTGACAGTAAGTAGGTTTGAAAGGCGTAAGCGGAGGGAAACCCTCTCAGCTGCACTAGTAAACAACTGTTAGGAGAGGGTGGATAGATAATATGAATGGAGGTACAATAAAAGGAATGAAAGGGTTTGCATCAATAACCGTGAGTATTCCATTTTCATTCCATCAACTGAGAACTTGCTCTTGCTGAAAATGAATGCGTGACTCTTAACGAAATGCATCTCCTACGGCAGGAGGTCGAGTTCCAAACATTCACCTCCCACAGTTGGACTCCAACTGAAAGAAACTAATTAGCGATATGGATTCGGATTCCCTCTTTGTGTCCACATTTTCGTTAGCACGGCGCGAGCTTTTGATGCTGCTGATCACAGGACGACCTTCTTAGAGGAGTTTATTGACTGAGGACACCGAGAGTCAACATTAATCTAATTAGATTCAGATTCACTTGCATGACATGGCATGGAACAGAACAGCATATAGAATTTCGGCCCAAGGCCAAAATTCTATATCCGAGGTCATTCAGCGCAGGAATTGGAATTGATAGTGAAAGGTTTGAAAGGTATAACAGGAGGAAAACCTCGCAATTGCACTATAAATGGATGTATGGACAATGAAATTTAGGGACAAGGGCAAGCACTGGGACCTATTTTGGTCATTGAGCGCCATAGTGGAAATCAAATAAACAAATGAGAGGATGGAAAGCAAGATGGAGGGGAGAGAATATGGAAGGAGGTACAGGAAAAGGAATGAAAGAAGTTGCAGCTAGGGCCCGAAGGGACGCGGCAAAGATCCTTAAGTAATGCCTACAGTGTACCGCGTGATGTGCACTGACAGCACTTCCATCCAACGAATTCCTGGTATTAGTCATGTCTCGTGCCTGTCCTTAACGTGTGATTCGAAATGAGAACCATCTTGTATTTCTGCGTTTTTCGCTCTTAATTTCAATACCAAATATGGGGATTTCTTGATTTTTTTTACATTCCACATCAAATAAATCTCGCAGAAACGGTAGTATAATGCAACGTTTTTTTTTTTTTTTTCATTCATCATTCTACATATCGAAATACGTTGGTGCTGTCATTAATTATTCCTCAAAGAAAATTACTTATTCTCGACAAATTAATCCAACTTACGGTCCGCAACTGATTATCATAACAAATGTTAATTTGCTTTGTATCGTTTCCAGTGATAATAATCAATTACTAATAATATTACCAATTCTGGGAAATATCTTTATGGCTAACATTTATTTAAGAATAAATCACGGGGTTTATTTCTTAAACAAAAGTAGTATACTTAAAAACCACTGAAGCGAGTATTTACGAAACTTAAGTGGACCTAAATGAAGAGAAACAGATATTGTTTACTACTGGGATTTTATTTTTACTATTCTGCTGCTGTCACTATTATTGTTATCATTATTCATTAGTTTATCTAAACCACCGATCTTCAAAGAATTTTCTTTTTCGTTTGTTTGTTTGTATGGTGCTTTAAACGTTGCATGGAACCAGTGGTTATTCAGCAACGTGACCAACGGCTTCACGTGACTTCCGAACCACGTCGAGAGTGAATTTCTATCACCATAAATACACATCTCTAACACCTCAATGGAATGCCCAAGAATCGAACTCGCGGCCACCGAGGTGGCAGGTCAAGATCATACCAATCACGCCACTGAGGTGCTCCATCTTCAAAGAATGCCTCTCAAAGATGGCTCTGACGAACATTTTTTGTAGAGTCATTCTAAATAAAGTATATCTGAATTTAACCAGACCACTGAGCTGATTAACAGCTCTCCTAGGGCTGGCCCGAAGGATTAGATATATTTTACGTGGCTAGGAACCAAATGGTTACCTAGCAACGGGACCTGCAGCTTATTGTGGGATCCGAACCACATCGATAAATGAATTTCTATCGACATAAATCAGTTCCTCTGATTTCACGTAGGCAGAACGGGGGGGAATAGACGGAGTTATAAATGGTACATGGCTCCCAATATTAGCAGGCTCACAACGAACGCGTTTAGAATACAGCAGAGTATAGGATTTAGGACAAAGACCAAGCGCTACGACCTATGAGGTCAGTCAGCGTAGTGAGGTGGTCTGGAAGGCGTAAAAGGTGTAACAGGAGGTAAACCTTTTGCAGTTGAAAGAAAGAGAATGCGAACAGAGGTACAGTAAAGGGGAATGAAAGAGGTTGCAGCTAGGGCACGAGGGGACGCAGCAAAGACCCTTAGGTAATGCCTACAGTGCAGGAGCACTGCCGACACTAATTCCCTACGGGATCGAACTTGTTTATAAGGGAAAGTTGTCATGATCCGCTTCATGAAGCCAGGCCGCTCGGTCAAGAGCAGAGCGTCGTCGTCGGGAAGCTTCGAGATAATCGATGGCTCAATCTGAACGGAGTTCGCGAAATGTAATCATCTCCTTCTGACGGTCGTTACCAGACATTCTGGTCTTTACTTGTCATGGAATGACTCATCCAAGGAGGCCAATCTATTCTAATTAGGTTGCCTTCGGCGACGGCATTTGGTTCTATAGCCTTACAGATATTCAACTTGATAATAATTGAACTGCATGGCTTATGACATTTATAGAAATAACGAGTTTGTGTAGCGCGCTGGAACCCGGGGGCTGGTCTCCCAATCCTCCCGAGCCTCTAACTACCCCAGCCCCCACCCGGGAAGGACAAACAGGTTTGCAGGAGGAGGATGGATGTCTCACCTACCATCCCGTTCCCGTACCTACCCCGCCTCCACCCGGGGCCGGACAAACCGGTTGACTGTCGCCGGGGGGAGCACTGTTGCCAAATGGTATGTATTTACCCTCCAAACTCGGGATAAGAATTACACAAAACCGTGGAAATAAGTGAATTTAGCGTGTCTACTTGTAATATTTATATATATATATAATATATATATATATATATATATATATATATATGTATATATATATGTCTACATATATATGTATATATATATGTATATATATACATATATATATGTATATATATATATATATACATATATACATATATATATATATATATATATATATATATATATATATATATATATATTAAAGCAATTGTATCATTATTGATTTACTACGACAGCTAGAATTCATGTTAAGAATTTGTGGAAAGCTCAGCTAAATTGGCAACGATGCAGTGGAGGACAAACAAGATCAAATGCTCTCGGATTTCGTCATTTCAGATGTTTCCGTCGAACTATTTCTGCAATTATTTGTTTGCTTCTTATTCTACTTCATCCATGTCTCGACTTCGTGAGATGATGAGTGTTTCATGCTTTCATGCTAATGTTAAAGACTCCTGATAACTGCAAAGCGGAAGCGTATACTATATTCGTTGCGCGCGCTCAAAAACGCGCGCCAGTACAAAGATGGCTTTAATCTATTTATGTATGTATGCACTCGAAAAGGTCTTCATGCAGTTCCGGTCTGATCCTGCGTCCACACTGCGCGCATTTTGATGTATGGCATCACCGTCATAACAAATGAGCCAATTATCCGTCAATGACTCATTAATTATAACTGGATGGCGAGACTGCGAATACCGAGAGCGATTCGGTACCCATTCCCGGTGAGATCGTGTTCTGAAGCCATTAGCTTTGACGTATGGACGAAAGTGAAAGCCGGTTGACATAACCTATTTATTGCTAATTAATAAGTATGATCGTATTACTGATTCAAATGCAAATTTTTTTTCCATTAATTAGGAGGTATTACTTGATGGGATGACCATGCTTTAAATCAGTAATGCTTTTGATATTAAGGAAATTGTATTCCCAGCTCAGTCAGGTCCTGTTCATTAATAACCATTTTAGGGCCAGCTCTCATAAGTTATGGTAATTTTCTGACTGTAAAAAATCAGAGAAGCCTCGGGTTTGCCATTGGGGACTCGTTTGTCAGTCTAATTCTTTGGGCTTGGAAATCGCAGCTTTTTAATTTGCAATGACTGGATTTTAACGCCTCGGTGCATCAGAGCGCACATGATAGTAGAACTACAGTTATGCGACAGATTCCGTGCATGATAGAGGTCCAACGTTTCTGGGAATGGAATGGAATGGAATGGAATGGAATGGAATATAGAATTTATACTAAAGGCCTAGCGCTGGGACCTATGATGTCATTCAGTGCTGCAACGGAAATTAGGAGTAGAAAGGTTTGAAAGGTGTAACAGGAGGAAAACCTTTTGCATTCGCCATATGCAATAACTGTTAGCAGAAGGATGGATAACAAGATGGAAGAAAATTAATATCAACGGAGGTACAGCAAAAGGAATGACAGGGGTTGCGGCTACAGTGCATCGCGTGAGGTGTACTGACAGCTCTAACCCTCTATCGGAAAACGTCTTTTCTTCGTCAGAGGCCAACCTCCATTTCGGTTCACTGTGAGCAACTTACATTGAGGCATACATGCAAACTGCATGAAAAGGTTCTTTTTTTTCATTAATCGCAGGTAAGATCATTACCGTACCTATCAATGGAAAGGCAAGATGTCGTACACCCACTTGTATAAATGACGAACAATATGAAAACTAACCCAAAATTGGAGAAAGACTTTCAAAACACAATATTATGGACCCTGGAAAGTCCTATCCCAATACACAATCTTACTATAATCTTACTGTAATGTCTGTCCATCCGTCTGTCATTCAATCACGGCCAAACGGCTGGTCCAATGGGCATGAAACTTGGCAGTGTTATAGTGGGGACCCCTAAGATTGTTTAAAATGGGGTTTCATTCTACCTCCCTCCCCCCACTCCGAAGGGGGTGAGAAGGGATTCCCTGAAACGGAGCGGTTCTGTCCGTGAAACGGGGCTGGTCATGCCCGTAGACTTAGTTACTTTACGAATTTTCATACATAATTTCTGTATACATATGTTTGGTAGTGTATAAAATTCCAGAAAATGCCTGGAGGTTTGCTTTTTGCTGGACTTTCTGACAACAAACGAAGAGCAACTCGCTTTCTCAGCCCAATTATATAATGAAATGGGGTGGAATGGAATACAGAGTTTCGGTCAAAGGCCAAGCGCCGGGACCTGTGAGGTCATTCAGGGCTGGGAAGGAAATTGAGAGTATGTAGGTTTGAAAGGTGTAACAGGAAAACCTCGCAGATGCACTATGAAATAATTGTTAGCAGAGGATGAATAACAAGATGCAAGAAATATAACACGAACGGAGGTACAGTAAAAGGAATGAAAGGGGTTGCAGCTAGGAGTCGAAGGATGCTGCAAAGAACCTTTAGTGATGCCTACAGCGCACACCGTGAGGTGCACTAGCGGCACAATCCCGTTACAATGTCAATTTAATAATGGTTGGAGTGAAGAGCTACAGAATAATCTGTAGTGATTTTTGTGTAGTACATGAGAAGGAGAGGCCACGCTCGAATTGCAATCTTAATGATAAATAATAGTATATGCATCCTAGTTTTAAATTGATCTGACGATCAAACAAGTGAGAAAATGGAAAGCGACTATATAGAGAAGTTCAGAAAAAGGTAGCTACTGAAATAATGAATTCAGTGGCCTGGAAGCTGCAAGGTTCGCGTTACTGTAATAAATATCGGCAATACTTGAAGAAAACTAACATTCCTCTCGTTAGACCACAGCAAGAACTCGATTTATAACCACGAAGGAAACTCTAATGGTCACATTCTGTGAGTTATCGGAATCTTATGCAGCGTAAGAAGTCCCCGTTAGTATGTTGGCCAGAGATCAATTCTTGCAAGGGAAAAAAATAAAATTATACGAAAGGGGGAAATGAAACACCATACCAAATGTCCAATTGATTTTACATTAAAAACAGAACGACAGAACGACGAGTATTGGAGAGAGGGGTGAGGGGGGGCAGAGAGAGAGAGAGAGAGAGAGAGAGAGAGAGAGAGAGAGTCTACAAACACTAAAAAAGAAAAAAAATCAATAAAACAGCTAAAGATGTGAAATAGAACGGTGAGCTAAATTGTTACCAAGTATTCAATTTCTTTTTTTTTTTGAGAGCTAGAAGCAAAAACACACAAACAAAGCACAGTTTGGGATACATATATATATATATATATATATATATATATATATATATATATATATATATATATATATATATATATATCAGCAAACCAAGCAGACAGACGATTCTTTTCGCAACGCCCGCGCCCTTGGACATCAAACAACGAGAGAGAGAGAGAGAGAGAGAGAGAGAGAGAGAGAGAGAAATGCAGAAGAATTCGAAAATGGAAATCCCCGGAAATGCTGCCACGAAATCCCCCTTAATGGTGTTCGAAGACACGAAACGAGTTCTGCGCATCTCTTCGAGGATGGTGCGGTCCTGTGTGTGCTAAGCTGCTTACCTCTCTCTCTCGTGAGTGAGTGTGGGGGCGGGGATGGCGCCCTTTGTTAAGCCTTCGGTGGTTGTTTGTTTGCCAGGTTACCTCACCAGCCTCGCCTAAACTCACGACGGGTGCGAGGTTTTCTTTCTTTATTTCTTTATTTCTGGAATGGATGATTTGTCACGTGTCAGCTTTTCTATCCCCGCAACTGAGGATACTCTGGTTACCTTTTGAAAGTGTTCGTATGATGATGACTTTAGTGCTGCGAGAGAGATGAAATGAGCCCGAAGCTCGAGAATTGGTTTTCGCGCGAATTCTTCTTCTCACAAGTGTCACCCGTTCCAGCTTTTTTGAGTCATGTGCAAAGGGATTCTTATCTCTCTTACTTATTTTCCGATACTCTTCTCCCTCGGCTGCCATGGATTCTTTCTTTGGACGATACATTGTTTGTACCCGGACTGTATTTGGCATTTCAAGATAAAAAAAGAATAATTATTTTTAATCGTCGTATCTTAATTACACATTTGTAGAGAAACGTAATTTTTTCATTTATGAGAGAAACGTAATTTTTTCATTTATGTGTTAACTTAGGGTGAGTCGTAGGGTATTAGAAGATCTTTCTATATAAAAGCACACCATTTTGGGCGCGTATAACCATATTATCAATGCGCACTCTCACGTCAAGCACACGGGGTCTATATAATCTTTTCATGTTCTTAATTACATTCCACATTTGCGGCCCAAAAACTGTTAGACAACGAAGTGACTCAAACCTCTGACACTGGTCGTTAGCTGAAGAACCACAAAGCCCTTTTGTACAGAATTTTCTGGAGTGGAGAGGTCTTAGGATGTTAATGCCATGTTCCGTAACAGAAGAATCGTCAAGAATATTACTCGCCCCTTAGGAAACTGCTTGTTTATATCATAGAATATTGAACGATAATAATAATTGTTGCGTTAGGATAGGTAATTTGTGAAGCGCTTTCCTATCCACATGAGAATCGTGTCATCAGGATAGATAGAATATAGGATTTAGGCCAAAGGCCAAGCGCTGGGACCTATGAAGTCGTTCAGCGCAGAAAGGGAATTTGACAGTAGCAGAAGGAAAAACCTCCTATAGTAGATTCACATCAACCGTTCATCTGATGTCTAGGCCAGTCCCTTACGACGCTCCCGATTGGCTGTTGATAAGCCAATCACGGGGCTGGAAACTCTCAATCTCTCGAGAGAGTTCACATGGGTACGTCTTTCAAAAGTGCCCCTCAGGAGAGGTGGAACATACATCCTGCCTATGTGAACTCTCTCGAGAGACTGAGGGTTTCCAGCCCTGTGATTGGCTTATCAAGAGCCCATCAGGAGCGTCGTAAGGGACTAGCCTAGACATCAAGTGCAAGGTTGATGTAAATCTACTTTAGTTGCAGTATGAAACAGTTGTTGGAGAAGGTGGAAAGCCAGATGGAAGAGAGATCATATAAACGGAGGTACAGTGAAAGGAATGAAAGTGGTTGCGGCTAGGGGTCGAAGGGACGCTGCAAAGAACCTTGAGTATTGTCTACAGTGCACCAACTGAGGTGCACTGACGGCAATACCCCGCTACGGGGCCAAGTACCCTTGTGACATACCGCGTAGTATTTGTTGTTCGTGCCCATGATGAAAACAGATCTAATTACTCATTAAAAGTTTTAGCCATAAACGTTTAGACTGCAAATCCTGAATGCACTTAACATAAAAAGCTATATAACACTGTGTGCTTAACGTTAAAAAGAGTTTATAAATATTAAGGTTACACGAACTTCGAATGCGGTGCTTTGTAGGTTGAAAGAACTATTAATTGAAAATCCTGTTACACATCATAAGTTACCACAAATGACAAATGAAAAAATGACTCTTCCCTACAAATGTTTAATGAACATGACTACTACGATTAAAAACAAAAACTCGTTAAATGTCAAATACAGTCCAGGTACAAAATGTATCATCCAAAGAAAGAATCCGTGGCAGTCCAGGGAGAAGAGTGTCGGAAAATATGTTTTCATCAACATTTTTATTATTTTTCTTTTTTCTGTTCATTTGTTCACGTTATTCAACAGCGGATGGGGTGAAGTTAATATAATAGCAGGGGCTCTCGCAGGACGCTGAAGAAGTGTCCTAAGGTTCTCTGGCATGAGTCAGAGGGCTTAGCTTGTAGTCCCAAGGTTCCTGCTGTTCTACGGGCTGCTCTGTGAGCAAGAGCCCGTGCTGGCATAAGGCCAGCTTAATCTTCAACAACAACAACAAGGGTCCTGCTGTCTCTGCGGCATTTAATGTATGTGCTCCTTTTGGATACCACGTTAACTTCTGCTTGCCATTCTTTTCATTCTTTTTCTCCTTGATGTAACAATGGACATAAAGCTTAGATCTTGTGTTAAAAGTCATCTCCTACTGCTGACCGAATTACTGACAATTAACGGGAACGTAAAAAAGACGATCTTCATTACTAAAAAACTAGTGTTAAAAACTAACGTATAGTTAATTTTTGCTCCTAGAACAGAAAATGAAAGAAAATCCTGATGTACTTGAGACCACTTATTGTCTATTCATTGACCTAATTCCAGAGAGAGAGAGAGAGAGAGAGAGAGAGAGAGAGAGAGAGAGAGAGAGAGAGAGAGAATGTATGGTAACAGAGCTATATATTATCTTGGCGATTCATTTTTCGTTTATCGAGGGTCCAAGTGACGTCTTTGAACAAAGACACCGGATAACGGTGACACCCCTAAATATTACTCCCGAGGATTTTGAAGGGACTACTGACACTCTCGTTTTTCATCCGAGTAATCAAAAACTTTATGCCACTTTTTCACGAGGAAGTTGACGGGAACGATAACCGAATGCCCTTATCTGGCAGGGGCCGAAGAAGTAAAAGGAGAGGAGTCAAATCCTCGGAGCAAAGTGGTCGACCCACATCTTAAAGAGGGAAGTTTACTGGCAGCAGAAAACAGTCATCACAAGCCTTGGTATTGGGAAGAATCGCTAGTTTGACCAGACCACTGAGCTGATGAACAGCTCTCCTAGGGCTGGCCCGAAGGGTTAGATATTTTTACGTGGCTGGGAACCAATTGGTCACCTAGCAACGGGACCTACAGCTTATTGTGGGATCCGAACCCCTGGTTTAACCTAAACCATCACCAGAGGTTCAGTAATAAGCCTGCGTTTACAACACCAAGCGAATCGAATCGATTGAGTTCATGAAGAATCAACACGATTTATGACTCGTCTTGATTCTCCACGCTGCTCATTTCAATATAACCGTTTGCACTTACCGAATTGAGTTCATTCCAATCATGCAGATTCGCTTAGTGTGTTTCAATGAAATTTGTGTGGCAAATCAAGACGGATCATGAGTCGTGTTGGTTCTTCGTGAATTGAATCGATTTGGCCGGTGTAAACGCAGCTTAAAACAGCTTGTTATTATTGAGCTGAGTTGAATACAGAATTGAGGCCAAAGACCAAGCACTGGGACATATGAGGCCATTCAACGCTGAGATGGAAATTGACAGTAAAAGGTTTGGAAGGTGTAACAGGAGGAAAACCTCGAAGCAGTTGCACTTTGAATCATTGGGTGGAAAGTAAGATCAAGAAAAAGAATATGAAAGGAGGTACAGTAAAAGGAACAAAAGTGGTTGCAGCTAGGGGCCGAAGGCACGCTGCAACGAACATTAAGTAATGCCTACAGTGCACTGCATGAGGTCCACTGACGGCGCTAGCTAAGCTATAAGCAACCTAGAATCATGTGAAATGCCGTTAAAGGAGTTTAATGCACACAAACAGTTTCCCACTTAAATAAGACTCCCATTTTGATTAGTGAACATTAAATAAACGATGCAAGAGATTATGAACAGGCGATTAGTGAAATATAATTAGCAAAGAATACAAGAGATCATGGACAGGCGATTAGTGGAATTATAGTAAACAATGCAAGAGATTATGAACAGGCGATTAGTGGAATTATAGTAAACAATGCAAGAGATTATGAACAGGCGATTAGTGGAATTATAGTAAACAATGCAAAAGATTATGAACAGGCGATTAGTTAAAAAATATAGCAAACAATGCAAGAGTTTACGAACAGGTCTCACGCGAATTGAGCATTAACTGGCCATGAGATCGAACAAATTGCGCTCTTCGACAGCGCGAAATACTTCTGAATTTCATCAGATATATTCTCCACAGAGAGAGGCGCCACGTCTCTCGTGTTTTAATTACAGTAATGTTCCTCTATGCAAATGATGAAGTAAAATAAATGTATATAATTAGAAGGAACATTTCAGGAGTGCCTTTACATTATACGGCTTCAGCATAGAGCCGGTGCTCTAATTAAAAGGGATATTGTCAATTCCGGCTAAACAGTTCACTAGCATTAAATTCAGATAAGTACCAATGTAGTTTCAGTGGCAAGCATGCAAATGAGATGAGCTAATATATATTTTTTTTCATTATATGCAAGCATCTAAAACATTTCTGAATACTTCGACTGTTTCCATGAGATTAATAGTGGATCAGATTAGTTTACAAAAACGCACGCGCAAACACACACATATATCCATATGCTTAACTGTACGTAATATATATATATATATATATATCTATATATATATATATATATATTAATATTATATAATACGTATAGTTAACCATATGATATATGAATGTGTGAGCGTGCGTTTTTGTAAACTATCTAAGCTGATTCTTATATTATATATATATATATATATATATATATATATATATATATATATATATATATATATATATATATAGTATATGCGCGTGTGAGTATGTATGTCTATTTGTGTGGACGTCTTCTCGCTCATGGGATCATCTTTGCTTCAGAAGTTAAAAGACGATCATAGCAATCACTTGTCTCGCTTTTGTGTCTGGAGCGACTTTCCTATTATTAGGGGCAACGGGAAGTTTCACGATACAGTTATTGTTAATAAAGACAGATCAGAAGGACAGACAGGACATGGAAAGGAGAGTGAGCGCTTGAGCGCTTGTTCGTGTGAACCGCTTGAGAGTTAGTGGAAAATGTCTATTTTGCTATGGCATTATTTCCTCCCTTGACATTCTTGGATTTATGGCTGATTATTTCATTCTTTTGGGATAAATTTTCGTAAAAATTAGCCCAGAGAGGCTCTACCGCAACTCCTCTTCATAACAAATCAGGTTTTGGAGAAACAAATCCACAGTTATGTAAATGTACATATATTTCAGTTTAAAAACAGCAAAGATAGCTTTCGGGAATCTGTACGGTTCCCGAAAGCTATCTTTGCGGTTTTTAAACTGAAATATATGTACATTTACATAACTGTGGATTTGTTTCCCCATTTGAAGACTCGTGCTACTATGAGGATTTTTTAAAATCAGGTTTTGATATAGGAAAAAAACCTATCTTTGGTAACTGCATGAATCAATCCTCAAGTTACCATGGATCATTGCTTGAATGAATCCTCCTCAAGTAACTCGAAATGTGAGCTCAAGGAAGAGTTATCAAATGGAATGGAATATAGAGCTTAGGCCAAAGACCAAGCACCGGGACCTATAAGGTCATTCTACGCTGGAAAGGAAACTGGGGGCAGGTAGTTGCACTTTGAAATAATTAGGAGAGGGTGGATAGCAAGATGGAAGGAAGAGAATATGAAAGGAGGTGCAGTAAAAGGAAAGAAAGGGGTTGCAGCTAGGGGCCTACAGTAATGTAATGCCTACAGTGCACCCCGTGAGGTGCGCTGACGGAACTACCCATCTCGAAGAAATCAAAACAAGACGCATCCTCTATCTTAAAACACAGATTTGTTACAATATTGATGCTTCAACCTTGACTGGAGGTGTTGCCTACACAACAGGCAACCTTTAAGAAGACCTTTATCATAAGAACTGGTCAAGTATGAACGGTTCATAATTTGTTGAAGGGGAAATATTGCAAATGAAAAGTGTTGAAAGTCTTTCTATATCCAATGTTTTAGAATCTATTTAACACCTTTCTCCTAAGCCCTGTGTAATTCTTTCAACATAATCATAATGAAAATGACCCAAGTAATAAGAATTATTAATGAATGAAACAGGCAATGCAAAAATGGTGAATAATTACTACAAACATATAGGGTGTCCATAATGTCCCAGTACCATTACAATGAATAAATACTTGTAATGGTACTGGGACTTTATGGACACCCTGTACGTCTTCTGGTAAAACGTTCGAATATAAAACATTTTTTATTCGCTGAAGAATTTGAGTTTTGAACTCTAGGTTGAAATCCCTCTTTCTTCTCATGACTGCTTTTATAGGGAATGAAATCAAATTCTCTCTTTCAAACCTGAACAAAAATTGGCTTCGGAAACCATTTATTTGTCAAGACACCACGAAGACAAACTGCTTCTCGGCAGGAACGCAGCGTTTGACGATAACATACAATTCTCTCAAAGGACTTTTTGGGCCTCAAGGTATTTTCAAAACAAATTGAGCGACTGCCGCATTCTTCTTAAAACAAACATTAAAACCAGCCGAGCCAGCCAAGATAAAGAGTACGCACTGGCGTCTCTCCAACGCAACAGATGTGTCTTGACCAAGTGTGGCCTTCTGCCACATCGAGGAGTCGTTTGTTTGTTTGTTTGTTTGTATGGTGATTTTACGTCGCATGGAACCAGTGGTCATTCAGCAACGGGACCAACGGCTTTACGTGACTTCCGAACCACGTCGAGAGTGAACTTTTATCACCAGAAATACACATCCCTGACCCCTCAATGGCATGCCCGAGAATCGAACTCGCGGCCACCGAGGTTGCAGGCCAAGACCAAACCGACCACGCCACTGAGGCGCTACATCGAGGAGTCGTGACGCTCTTACTGTGTTCACCCCGACGAAATAAGAAGGAGACCGAGACTCCTCGTAGGAGACGGCAGCAAATTGAGATATTAAGAATAATTAATATTGCTATGGGGATGTCGCAGTACATTTACTTAACTAACTGAGAATTAAAATAATGTTTTTATTTGTTCTGTTCCTTCCATCAGCATCGATCTCGATCGATTTAGATTTTCGGGGCAGGAATGTCTCTTCCACGGTGATGAATAGGAGGACCCACCCCCCTTGCCTCACCGATATCATGAATGAGGGAGAGAGAGACAGGGGGGGGGGGGGAAGGGGGGGCGGGTTTGGCATCACTGGGACATCAAGACCAGGCGTTGTTCGCCCTATTTCGGTCTCGTTAGTGAATTGTCTCCTGGAAGTGGCAACAAGAATGATCATTTGAATCAAGTTCCTCTCGTAATTGGGATCCGCCGCGTTTCAGATAGAATTTCTCTCTCTCTCTCTCTCTCTCTCTCTCTCTCTCTCTCTCTCTCTCTGATATGAGGTAAGTGGCAATGCAATTGGTCGGAACGCAGTAGACTTGTGTTCGATTCCGGGACGAGGCAGGAGTTGCAGGAGGAAAACCTCAAAGCAGTTGCACTATGAAACAATTGTTAGGAGAGGGACCTTACAGACCTTACAGCTCATTCGGGTTTCCCCAGGTCCCTCGGTAAGATGGAAGAAAGAGAATAAGAATGGAGGTACAGTAAAAGAAATGAAAGTAGTTGCAGCTAGCCTAGGCCGAAGGACGCTGCAAAGCACCTTAAGTAATGCCTACATTGCACCGAATGAGGTGCACTGATGGCGCTGCCCCCCTACGGGGTTGTTTATTGTAATGATTGCACGATATTCTATTTGGTATCAATGCTTTAATTAACAAATTGTTAAAATAACTGAACAAGATATTAAAGGCCTTCTATTCAGTTGAATGAGGTATACTTCATGATAAGCAGTGTATAATGTGACTCACCTCTCGTTATTAATCAATGCTTTATTTATTTAGTAAATTAAAAAGATACACGATAAATAATATATTCATTGCTCTTTCCAAATGAAAGATGAGATCAGAAGTTAAATCCTGAGTACAGAAAAAAAAACAGATACGATCGAGTTGAAAAAAAATATCAGAATTAATTCCTCCCACAGGAAAAAATATTCTATTCAAATTCACCGATCAAACTCACCTTTCAGAACAAAGTGTTATTACTCTCAAATTGCTGAATTAATGTATCTTTGGTCAAAATTTGCTATTTCTGCACGATTTTCTTTCTTCATTAACTATTGGCGACATCGTTCCTTAAGTTCCAGAAGCGACGACAAATTCACTTAAGAGGAATTTCGTAACGGCGTTTTCCAACTTTGACAAAATCTGAAGATGGAGGTAACTTTTCTAGGAAGTTAGAGGCCAAAAATGAAATTAAATCACAGCGCGGCCTCTGATTGGTTGCAAGGTTCGATCGTTGGTCTACAATTTCAAGAAAATGCGACTGAGATCAAGAGTAATCTTAGGAAGTAATTTAAAAATGATTTAAATTTAAAACAGGTCTTTCGCTTCAGATACATAGCACATAGAATATGGGCCAAAGGCCAAGCTACTGGTACCTATGAGGTCATCGAGCGCTTAAAAGGAAATTGACAGTAAAAATGACTGAAAGGCGTAACATGACAAAAACCTCTAAGTTTCACTATCAATCAATGGTTAGGATTAGGTGGAAAGTAAGATGGAAGAAAGGGAATACGAACGGAGGTGCAATAAAGGGAATGAACAGGGGTTGAAGGTAGGGGCCGAAGGGACGCTGCAAAGAACCTTAAGTAACATGCAATTCCGATCGAGTGGCATTCTCAGGACTTACTGATCGCCACGGACCGAAGTAGGTCAAATCATGGTAAGTGCTGAAATCAATTTGATAATACTGTTAAAAGCGTCTGCTGAGGATGTAAGAGGCCAATCGAAGGTAAGGAGAATGGAATAGCATCGACGACTAATCGGATTTTGAGTGAGGTATTATTATTATTTTTTTTATTTATTCATTATTATTTTTTTTAAGGGGGGGGGGGGGGGGTTGTCTATCACAGTCCTCCAATTCGACTGGGTGGTATTTATAGCGTGGGGTTCCGGGTTGCATCTTTCCTCCTTAGGAGTCCATCACTTTTCTTACTATGTGTGCCGTTTCTAGGAGCGCACGCTTCTGCATGAGTCCTGGAGCTACTTCAGCCTCTAGTTTTATTATTATTATTATTATTATTATTATTATTATTATTATTATTATTATTATTATGCAGTAGATGAAACCTATTCATATGGAACAAGCCCACTAAAATCGCCATTGACTTAAAATTCCAGCTTCCAAAGAATATAATGGTGTTCATTAGGAAGAAGTAAGAGGAAGGAAAGGGAAGTACAGGCAGAACAGATCCAACTTATAAAAAAAGAAAAGAAAAAATAGATGAATAGATAAAAAAGTATTAAAATTTCATGAGAAAAATGGTCCCAGACAATATATGAGAACAATATTTGTTCTTCTCTGTTGACACTGATGTTGACGGACGAGATTGTAATAAAAACAGTCATAACAATGGGGAGGTTGTGTTTGTTATCAAATACTTGTATGAGAAATATAAGAGTAAATAAAAATTGTACATCTAATGTACACTGTCCTAAAGAAAGCTTTTGGTATAATAAAAACATAATGCAGAAGGCATATTAAAGCTATATGATGTAGAGTAATTGCAAATGTACTGTGTCAGTGCCGGAGTAATTCACTGATTACATGTAAGGAAAAGTGGCCTTTTTGAAAGAAAGAATTAACAGTAAGGAAAAGTGGCCTTTTGAAGAGAATTACATGTAAGGAAAAGTAGCCTTTTGAAGAGAATTACATGTAAGGAAAAGTGGCCTTTTGAAAAGAGAATTACATGTAAGGAAAAGTGGCCTTTTGAAGAGAATTTATGCATAGAGATATATGTATCTGTATGTATGCATACAGGAGCCCATAAAACCCCCAATAATAAAGCAACTAAGTACTATACTTTAGAGACTGCCAGTCTCTGAAATATAGTACTAACTTTCTATATTTTGGCGTTTCTATGGGCTTCTTTTATTAGATGGAATTCTGTTGCAACAGAATATTTTTACCAATCACACACACACACACACACACACACACACACACATATATATATAAATATATATATATATATGTATATATATATATATATATATATACTATATATATATTATATATATATATATATATACAAAGACAGGCTCATGATTTTTCCACTACCTTATAGAGATATATATATAATATATATACGTATATATATATATATATATATATATATATATATATATATATATATATATATATATATATATAGACCACATATCTCTATAAGGTAGTGGAAAAATCATGAGCCTGTCTTTGGGAACCGAAAAACGAATTCTTAAAAAAAGAAAAAGAAAAAAAAAAAGAAGTTGTCATGACCAAAGGGGAGACGTCAGCGCTTCTTCTTTTATCTGACAACTTGGCGACCCTCATAAAGTTTGGATTACCTTCTGCTAATGATCCGCAAGTTATCTTAACGGCCCGGCGGCAACTGGACGGACCCCGAATCGGTCTCTCCCCCTGAGCGAAACCAGGACGGTTCCCCTGGGCGGTTCCTCAGTTTGCCTCTCACGAGACGACTGCCATTCGAGATTATATTTCGTCACTCTCGATTATTATGCGTTTGCAAGAAGGATGAAACAAGTAAAATATGCGCCGGCGTTCCTTCGGCGAAATCGTGTTTTCTGTACAGCGTATAATGCTGTATGACCCTCTCGGCCACTTCCCGGCGGTGGCCTGTGTTGTTGGCACCTATAGCAATGCCAGACGGACGATCATGGCTAACGTTAACCTTAAATAAAATATAAACCACTGAGGCTAGAGGGCTGCAATGTGGTATGTTTGATGACTGGGGGGTGGATGATCAACATACCAATTTGCAGCATTTGTAGTGATCATTTGGAATTTTTCAAGGTTTGTGTCCGTGGCATTCTCAATAAACCATTATTTGTTTGCTTGTTTGTATGGTGTTTTTACGTTGCATGGAACCAGTGGTTATTCAGCAACGGGACCAACGGCTTTACGTGACTTCCGAACCACGTCGAGAGTGAACTTCTATCACCAGAAATACGCATCTCTCACACCACAATGGAATGCCCGAGAATCGAACTTGCGGACACCAAGGTAGCAGGCCAAGACCATACCAACCACGCCACTGAGGCGCTTGAATAAACCATGGTCTTCCTTACATTTTGTTTTTGCTTTACCATTTTACAAGGTTCGCCACTTCAAAGTATCCTGAAGAGTCTAGAGGGGTCACAGGCCGAGTAAGTTAAGAAGCACTGGTTTAGAACCTCCCTCTGTCTCCTCTCCCAACCAGCTTCTTCTTCCCGATTACTGGACACTCAAACTTCAATTTTCATGGGACCTTTCACCTCCATCTATGTTTCGAGTACTCTGGCTTCTTCTAACTTTTCTCGGAGAGATCAAATATTTTCATGTGCAAAAAATAACCTCTCAATATTGTGTATAGAACAGAAGATGGAATTTAGGCCACTGGCCAGGTGCTTGGACCTACGAGGTCATTCAGCGCTAAAAGGATAATTGACAGTAAAAAAAAAGTTTGAAAGGTGTAATAGGGGGTAAACAACAATTGTTAGAGAGGTTGGTAAGTCAAGTGGAAGAAAAAGAATATGAACGGAGGCACAGAGAAAGGAACGACAGAGGCTGCCGCTAGGGGCCGAAGGGACCCTGTAAAGAACCTTAAGTATACCGCCTACGGTGCACCACGCACACCCAACCCCGGTACGGACCCTGTGATAAGATCGTTCGAATGGATTTGCACGAGTTTTAATGCCGAAATTGTGGTTCCTTCATGAATTTGCACTGAAGATAAATTCAAGAAGAATGTATCTCTTTCCATAGTGAATCTCAGTAACTTTGCACGAGGGTAAGTAAGGTCATTTGTTTGTCCGTATGGTGTTTTTACGTTGCATGGAACCAGTGGTTATTCAGCCACGGGACCAACGGCTTTACGTGACTTCCGAACCACGTCGTGAGTATACTTCTATCACCAGAAATACACATCTCTCACACCACAATGGAATGCCCGAGAATCGAACTCGCTGTCACAGAGGTGGCAAGTCAAGACCGTACCGATCACGCCACTGAGGCGCTCGTTAAGTAGGTCATGGATGCCACGAACTTTCCGTGGAGGTCCTTTTGAGTTTAGGTCATTTCTTCTTAAAATGCTTATTGATTTTGAGATAAGATATATTGGCTTTTTGAGATGAAGTCATTCAATGAACGTCAGAGCCGCTGTAAATGATAAAAGAGCGGCCGTGTCATACCATTTGTATTCCAACATATCCGACAATAATGGACATAATTTTTCTCCAGAGAGCCACAGTTCTCCTCGGGTGTGGAAAAGATGACGTCTTTTGAAAGCCATTATCTGGGACCCGTGAAATGCATTATTGGAAAAGGGCGCCTTATTCTTCTGCAGAGAAAATATCCACCGGCTGCAACTTCTTTCATTTTACTGGCGGAAGTGGGGTGGGCCGGTGTAGGAGTGTCACAAAAAGTGTTATCTGTTTATTGGCAAAAGACTTTTTCTTCTTCTCTCTCTCTCCCAAACCGTGATTGCGACGAAAATCTCAATCCAAGTTGAAAAATTACATCTTTTTTTTCATGCGTAAAGCGCCAAAAGACGTTCATACACATTACACACACACACACACGAACACTAAAAATAGTTCTGAACGAGAAAGGCGTTAACTTTGTGCATATAAATTTACAGCATTTGTGAGCCGGTTAGTGTTTTTTTTTTTTTGGGGGGGTGGGGGGGTGGTCGGCTAGCAACGCAATGCATATTATGGCTTAATCCTATCCCAATGGACAGCAATTACCCACATCCAATCAGTAAAAGCATTGCGTGAAGTGTATCACTTACCTTGCAAATTCGCAAACATTGTCGTCAGTAATGGCTTGTTTCTCTTCCCATACTCCCCCTCTTTCTCTCTCTCTCTCTCTCTCTCTCTCTCTCTCTCTCTCTCCTTGGGTTGTCTTGGTGTGATGACTGGTATACTCACACATCTCACAGGCAAGATGGTCTGGTTCAATACCCGACCGAAGAGGAAAGGAAACATTCAGTGTGGGTGCTCTCACAGCCATTTCGCCTGTAGTTGACCTAAGCGACGAATTACGATTAAAACGAACGTGGATTTCATTTTCAGTTCTGTGTATTTATTAGAAGGGAAGTGATTGCATGGAGAGTCCATGGAAAATGATTTATACTCACGTATACACACATGCAAACACATACACACACATTCGGTGTCTCCTTGCGGGTTCGACCCACTGCTGATGAGCCTACTGGCTGTTTATGCGTATGAAGTGACTCATTTCTCTCTCTCTCTCTCTCTCTCTCTCTCTCTCTCTCTCTCTCTCTCTCTCTCTCTCTCTCTCTCAACGGTATTTCCAGAATACATCTGAATTATGCGGATACAAACCTTACGTTTTAACATTAACTGTTTGGAAGACATTGCGCAAGCCGCGTTTCCTTTACGATCAATTAAGAAGAGAGACTCATTCTTGTCTTGCGCAGTTCGGTCTGCGCAGCAAAAAGCGCCCCCGAGTTCCTGACGGCCGCGGAAGGAAGAAGAAGACCCTGCCTTTTCTGAGGCTCATATGACACGTTCATCCCTCATTTGTCAGCGCCATTGTGGTAACGCTCGAGAAATAAGAAGACGCAACTTCTTCTGAAATGGCTGGTGAATGCCTGTGTCCCACCGCGATACGGAAACTTCTGCCGGAGAGATAAGCGCGATGCCACCACAACTTGTTTAGGTAGTCTTTGCCATAGTCTTTGCCAAGTCCGGCCTTGGATAACATTTCCAGCCGGAGACTCCTTTTTTGGGAAAAGAAGTTGTCCTGAAATTTAAACTTTTATCGTGACTATTTAAGGACGCTCGATAACCATTTCGGTTTCCGTTATCTGCAAATCTCTACCAATTCTCTAATCATTTCAAATATCATTCCGCCACTACTAATGGAAGTTGACTAAAATTATACGGAAATATATTGAATCTATCCGTTGCGCCAAAATTTCTGCTTATCTTAGTGCCCAGAAGGTGGTAAAAGCAAACTGATGCATTACTTCTGTCCTTTTTAAACAAAAATAAAAATATGAAAAGAGAAAAACGATGCAGCTTAGACTAAGAGGAATTTGGAATTGAATTGAATATAGAATTCAGGCCAAAGGCCAAGCGCTGGGATCTATGAGGTCATTCGGCGCTGAAACGGAAACTGACAGTAAGGAGGTCAGAAAGGTGTAACAGGAGGAAAACCTCAAAGCAGTAGCACCATGAATCAATTGTTAAGAGAGGGTGGAAAGTAAGATGGAAGAAACAGTATATGAAAGGAGGTACAGTAAAATGAACGAAAGGGGTTGCTGCAGCTAGGGGTCGAAGTCACGCTGCAAAGAACCTTAAGTAAAGGCGGTGCACTGGAATTTGGAGTTCCACCTCATAACCCTAGAATACTGGAAAGCAAAGACGCTTCAGCCTCCCATCCAGGTTTCCAGGGACGAGTGGCTGGAAACTGGGCTTTCACGTCGGGGTCAGGGGACCTTTTTAATAAAAGTTCCGTTTCCTCTTTTATAGTCTCCGCGGCATTTTTTTCATCTTTTGCTTTTAGTCGTCTAACTGAGTTTCCTGTCGGAATTTATCTGGAGGACATATTCTTTCACAAAGTTCTGGGACGCTAAACTAGTTTTAGGAGTCAGAATTTTAAAACCAAACTTCGTTTTTCACCATTTGATTGGCTCACAGCAATTGTTCTTTTACTAATACCATTACTTTTACTGAATATTATGTTTAAAACAATGAAAGAAAGATCTTGAAAAACACACAAAAAATGCAAGAACTTTTAACAAAACAAAACTTCGTTTTTCATCGTTTGATTGGATTACATCAATTGCATTTTACTAATACCATTTCTTTTACCGAATGTTATTTTTAAAACAATGAAAGAAAGTTCTTGAAAAACATCCCCCAAAAAATAAAAAAAAACTTTTAACAAAACAAAACGTCGTTTTTCATTATTTGATTGGCTTAAAGGAACTGTATTTCACTAATACCATTAGTTTTACCGAATGTTTTGTTTAAAACAATAAAAGACACTCTTGAAAAATACCAAATAAAAAAATGCAGTCATTTTTAACAAAACAAAACTTCGTTTTTCATTATTTGATTACCATGCAGCAATTGTATTTATAGAATACCATTACTTTTTTTAATATTATTTTTAAAACAATGAAAGAAAGTATCTTGAAAAATATCAGAAAAATGCAGAAACTAAAATATTTAAAAATAAAAGAAAGTTCTTGAAAAATATCATAAAATAAAAATAAAAAACTAACTTATTTAAAAATCAAGGCATTAAAAATATAATTACAGTTTGTGTTTTTGTATTTTATATCATTTCTAAAGAACAGAAATAATAGTATAATAATCTAAAAGCCTTATAGATTAGTTTGAGTATGGCGATTTAAATTGGCTAAGCGATGTTTGTTGCGTATCCAGTAATACACAGCATAAGAGGGGACACTATAAGTATCGGGAAAACAGAAGACGAAGAGGATTCCAAAGTTAATCATCTTTTTTTTATTAAAAATACTGTATAGAATACTGCTGTGTGTCTTACAACAATAACAGACCATTGCTAATTAAAAAGCATGATCAGACATGCCATTTTTCCTCTCTATCTTTTTTGAAACTAACGAAAACAAAAATCACTTTGAATAAGTGTCCTTATCAAAATCTGATGACGTTTTTTCCAGCATCAGAATTTTAAACCTGTTTTCTATCTTCTCTTCTGTTTCTGGGTCTTACATTTTTTTTTATTTCCCTTTTATCGGCTGGCTTCTTTTCTGCTCCAAAGATAAATGAAATCTATATTCTGCCATTGTGGAATTTCATTCTTTATCGAATATCTAGTTTATTCTGCACAGAAGGAAGACAATACAATTCCCCGTTTAAATTTCCTCTTCTTTGAGACTTTTTAAGGTCACGGGAGTTTCCATTTACTTTTCTAACAATGCGCGATTTTGCGTTCGTTTTCATTAACAATGAAGGTTCAGATACCAAAACTTAATTTTGTCTTCATTTACAATGAAGGTTTACATACCAGAAATTGTCTGCATTTACAATGAAGGTTCAGATACCAGAAACTAATTTTGTCTTCATTTACAATGAAGGTTTACATACCAGAAATTGTCTGCATTTACAATGAAGGTTCACATACCAGCATGGAATTCTGTCTTCATTTACAATGAAGGTTGAGATGCCAGAAATTAATTGAAACGCGTCTTGACACTTTAAAGCCATCAGCTTTACACCTTTATCATCTGTTATTACCATCTTTAAATCATATTTTTTCTTCAGTATACCAAATTTCACACGCTTATATGATTGCTTTTTACTTCATTTTCTTTCATTTGCGTTTAATTAGTGTCTTTAAGCCGCATTTACCTTTAACTTTTCTTGGACAAATGGGGTCCATGGGGACCCTAGCACATTTTTATCTATATTATATAGTAAATACGTATATATATATATATATATATATATATATATATATATATCATATATATATATATATATATATATATACTATATACACATTTAAAATATCATAATTCAGAGTATTCTAGGGTTAAAAAATACAAGTCATGTCAAAATCCCGAAAAAGAGACGGGTGGGGTCCCCCGTGGACTCCAACTTTTTTTTTAGCTATAACTCTTGTAAGAGTTCTGGGAAGAGCATAATGAACAGATGGCCTTTTAGGTTATTTTATACTAGATGACTGACGTTTCATATAAAAAAAAATAGATAAAAAAAAAGGTAACCCAAAGCGTAGAGAAATTCTTCAATCGTCGTAAGAACAACTTTACAAACCACACAAAAATAAAAAAAGGTGTTTCCGGATAGGACGCGTATATTTACCCCTTCGTGTTGCATTATGTACGGAAACATTCGTGTCTCACAATGATACAGCTGACTCATATCAAGTCTCAGACCGAAGAAACTCGCAAAAGACGATGTTCGAAGTGGCCGGGAAAACTACAAGGTAAGAGAACCAAGAACTCACGCGAAACCTGAATGGACAATTTGTGATGCACGAGGTAACTTTATTTGTGATGGCTGTACATCACATTTGGATGAAGTATAAGTCGAATTCTGTTTGTTTTCTTTGTTTGTTTGTACGTCGCATGGAACCAGTGGTTATTCAGCAACGGGACCGACGGTTTTACGTGACTTCCGAAGCACGTCTAGAGTGAACTTCTATCACCAGATATACACATCTCTGACGCCTCAGAGGAATGCCCGAGAATCGAACTCCCGGCCACCGAGGTGGCGGGCCAAGACCAAGCCGACCACGCCGCTAAGTCGAATTCTGAGTCAGTGGTGCTGATATGTAGTACTAATACTACCGTTTTGTTTTCCAGTTGCTGAAGTATACGTAGTTAACCTGGAAGTAATTTAGTTAAACTAAAGTAAATAAGTTTCTACTTTTTTATATATTCACTGTGAAACCAAACAAAAACTTCTTTCAGTTTTCTTCTGAAGATGGGAAAAGAAACCTATAAAATTACTGAGCGTAACTTGTTTGCTTGTAAGTTTTTACACAGTATTTTACTTAACACTCGAGTACTTTCAAGACCTGTCTGTTGTCCTTTTTCAAGAGATGTGTTGGTTGTCAGACTTGGTTAACGCCCCCAGTCTGACAACCTCCACATCTCTTGAGAAAGGCCACAGATAGGGCCTGAAAGTACTCGAGCGTTGAGTAAAATACGGATAAGTAAAATACTACGTAAATACTTACATGTAAACAAGTTGAACCCAGTAATTTTGTGGGTTTCTTTTCCCATCTTCACTGCTAAGCTAAAAATTACGTAATGCGGAGAATACTGACCTAGTTCCATGGTAAGAATACCTGAACTAACAAATCTGAGTTCATGCACAAGGCAAAAATTTGCTTTAAAAACTTTGGGATCCATTTGAACTCCGCTGCTGTTCTTTCGCGCAAATCTGATGACGCCACAAAAGGTTGATTCGCCAAGTTCATTCAATGCCTACTTAGGCTTCGTAGCTTATTTATCTCTATCTACCACATGTAAATAACACCCGAGATGATGGATATGTCGAATCATTTCTCACATGGCAGCTTGACGCTTTCTGCGAAGCTTCATCCCGGAATCTTTCGTTTTCTTTGGGGTATTTACTTATCATTTTTGCTTCTTTCGACTTTTTTTCGTTGGTATCCCACATTTTTTTTTTTTAGGTCTGGGAGCGTGTGACCTCAATTCTAAATACAGACAAAAAATTGTTGGTGATAGACCACTCCAAAAGATGTATAAAAACCGAGAGAAAAAGAGATAGAAGATTCTGACGGGGGAAAAAAAAAAATCGTCGATGAGCACAAGAAATTCTTGCCCTTAATGAGGTTTTCATTGAGACATATGGGCCCTTGTAGTTATCTGTGAAAGAAAACTACTGAGATGGCTATTTGTCTGTCCATCCACACTTTCTCTGTCCGCTCTCAGATCTTAAAAACTACTGAGGCTAGAGGGCTGCAAATTGGTATGTTGATCATCCACCCTCCAATCATCAAACATACTAAATTGCAGCCTCTGCAGCTTTTATTTTATTCAAGGTTAAATTTAGCCATGACCGTCCGTCTGGCACAGCTATAGGTGCCAACAACACAGGCCACCAACGGGCTGTCGGTGAAAGTTTCACGAGCCATGACTGATGAGCGCTTCATAGGCCGTGGCTGAGAGATTCATACAGCATTATACGATTTACAGTACACTCGACTGCGCCGAAGTTTATTACTTGTTTACTAATGGAAGCGAATGTGCTTACCGTATGCCTTACTCTAATGCTAAAGTGCTGAAGACATATGATCCGCTAGGTTTCTTGCCATTCTCTCTCTCTCTCCCCTCTCTCTCTCTCTCTCTCTTGCATTATTCAGCTTTGCCTCCTTTCGTTATTCCACATACAACAGATCTTCCAAAAACTACTCATTCTGTCAACTGAAGGTCGTTTTCACTTCAGGCAGAATCCCTCTATTTACATCTTTTACCGTGACACTCACTCGTCCCTTAATCCTTCTCTCTTTGGATTTGCTTCTCTGAATTTATTTATTCTCCCTAAGCTCTGCATCACCTTCTCCATTTTTTAACATTTTTTTTACTTAACTTTTATCTCTCACTCTTTATCCTTTAACTACCTTACCAATCCTCCTATGTACCTATGCACGATCTTCACTTCTGGCCTACCAATACACCACAAATAATATATACATATATATTTCTTTTTTCTCAATTAAACCTCTGTAACACCAAACCCATTATGCTGACCCTATGGTTCCACCATGATATCTTACCTTCTCCAAATCTATTTCTACATCAGTTTTTTTAATCTCAGTACATATCTCACTGATTTTCCCCTCATCCGTTCATCTTACTTCACATTTTTAAAATCCTCTACAGTCGAAACTTTTGTCGCTTCAATCGAATAATGACCAGACACATCTCTCGAGCTGCTCTTCTCGCCATTCCGTCCGTCAACTTATTCTTCCATCGGCTCTTTACTACACAGAATTGAGCAGTGTTTTTCTCATAAAAATTCTCCTTCCCAATTATAGTCATGAATATTCATCTCTGGGAAACGTTTATTTCCCGCAATCAAGCCCCTTTTTCGGATAAAGGTCCTCGAGAACTCCTCGTACGCATTTTTTCCGTCCATTTTTCTTCACATCTGAATAGGCAAATACAACTGCCCTTCAATATTCTCCATTCCCAGTAGGCACAAACACGGAGACTCCCAGAAATATTCTCTTCCACTCTCTCATTCGCTTGCAATTTTTATCATATTACACGCACCCGTACAACTTACATTCTCCAGTCACACTTAACCTTACCCGTACAAACCTCAAACAAAATTACCTATACTTTTCGTTTTCTGTAAAGAAAACTATTGTGCCGGCTCTGTTTGTCCGTACGCCCTCATATCTAAAGAAACTACTGAGGCTAGAGGGCTGCAAATTGGTATGTTGATCATCCACCCTCCAATCATCAAACATACCAAATTGCAAGCCTCTAGCATCAGTAGTTTTTATTCTATATCAAGGTTAAAATTAGCTCTGAATACGCAGATGATGAAATCGTAGAACACAGGGGTACAGGTCTGAAAGTTAAATGCACAGGTACTATATAATATCGGTATAATGTAGCATCGTGGCCCTACTACCCCCGTATAAAGACTTCATCATCCGGGGACATTTGATAAAGTTACTTGATAACACGGTTGCGAACACTAATTTATTAATCCCAATGTTGTAGTCAGAATAAAAATGCAAACATGCGGAAATATAGTAGGTAATTATCCGTATGGCCGTGAACAGGCATTTCAGCCTGCCACAGAGAAGAATCTTCTTATATTGAAAAGGCTTTTAACATTATTGTTAATAAAAATATCAATTAGTTAATAAAAAATATAAATTCTACAGTATTTGTATACTGCCACAGAGAAGAATCTCCTTGTATTGAAAAGGCTTTTAACTTTATTGTTAATAAAAATATCAATTAGCTAATAAAAAATATAAAGTTCTACCTTATTCATATATCGATGTATAAACATATACTTGAAAATCTCAATACATTGAAAAGGCTTTTAACATTATCATAATTAAAAATTAATTATTTAATAAAAATATAAAGTTCTACAGTATTTCTATATAAATATATAAACTTTACGTATAAATATTAATATATAAACTTTGCGTATAAACAATAACAACAATCAAATAAAGAAATCAGTATGCCACTGCATAAATTAATAAAAATCATAAATACATTAACAAAGAAACAAATTCAATTACTAAGTTCATTAAACAACTGACTAGGTTATAGGTGGAGAAACGCAATCACTATCTCGACACTCAAACCCAAGACTATGGAAACAAACGGCTCAACGGCTACGGCACAGCCCAAGGTTTGAAAATAACGTCATTATTCCCTGCTTGGCTTAAGACGAACTAACATATCCTGATCTTCCAGTCAAGTTAGCAAACCCTAATTGAAGGAAGGAATGTTCAAATTAATAGATAATTTAGCTAAGCCAAGGGCCAATCACTTGGACCTATGAGGTCATTCAGCGCTGGCAATCAAATTGAGAGTAGGTAGGTTTGAAAGGTGTAACAGGATGAAAACCTCACAGTCACATGGGAGGGCTGAGGATAGCAAGATGAAAGAAAGATCATTGAACCCCTAACCGTAGCGCGGTTTGCTACTGCTGTAACAGGACTTCTGTTGTTTGTTTGTATGATGTTTTCACGATGCATGGAACCAGTGGTTATTCAGCAACGGGACCAACGGCTCTACGTGACTTCCGAACCACGTCGAGAGTGAGCTTCCATCACCAGAAATGCACATCTCTCACCCCTCAGTGGAATGCCCGAGAATCGAACTCGTGGCCAACGAGGTGGCACACCAACACCATACCGACCACGCCTCAGGAGGACTTCTGTTGCAACTGTAGCAAAACGTGTTACGTTTAGGCTGTCGTGTGAAGGCGGCGACACAGCTGTGTTCTGGCTAGTTAAGTCTGGTGTTTCCTTGTTCTCACTCGACATGTTTTGACTTTGGATTCTAATTGCGCGTCAACTTTTATTCTTGCTCGGCGCATTTGTCTCGTCTCTCAAGCACTGGGACCCATAAGATCTTTCGGTGCTTTAATGAGGATGAATGAAAATGAAAATGATATAAATAATGCATATATTAGACATTCCTAAAGGTCAGTGTTAAAAAAGGTAGAATCGAAGAGATTTAATTTCTAATGGAATTAAAACTGCCATAAATAAGATGAAAAAAAAAAGACATGTCCTCTCTCCCCTGTCAGGTTAAACCTTGATTTTGCTCTTCTTACACTATTGACACAAGTACGCACTTTCTGTTATTTAAGATGTCAAATATTTACGCTGCCAATGCATGTTTTGTATATACATGTTAATATATACATGTTAATATCTACTGAACGACTTTTCTTTACTTCTGTTAACTATTTATTACTATTTTTCTAAGTTGAATAGTAGTAATCAAGGCAATGCTTAAATAATGCCCAAAGTGACGTTAACGGACAAGCGGAATCATCACAATTCCAAGATTCCGAATTCACGGAAACTTTGTTTTTCAGATCATTTAAAAGAATTTAACTTCTTATTCGGTCTTCTCTCTCTCTCTCTCTCTCTCTCTCTCTCGGGAAGCCTCGTCTGAATTCTCCGTGTATGCAGTCAGCTGATTGTCTCTGCTACAAAAACACGAACCGACTCCCTCACTGATCTCAAGTTTTCAATCATCTTCTGGATTTCGCGATATTATTTTCACCAAAGGACTCTCATCGCCCTACGTAGTTTTGTCTCTTAAAATGTGCAAAGAAATGGCCAATTACCAAAAATAAAAATCCAGATAGTTTTTCGAGAAATACAGCCTGTATCTTACGTTCAGAGGCACATTTGAATTTTTACAAGCAGCCATCATGATATGAGAGAGAGAGAGAGAGAGAGAGAGAGAGAGCTCCAACCCAAATTCCAGGAGCTGGAATTTTAAGGAACGCGCTCACATTGCCCATCCTTATCCAGTTCCAGAATTGAACGGAATATAGAATTTAGGCCAAAGGCCAAGCACTGGGACCTATGAAGCCATTCAGCGCTGAAACGGAAGTTGGCAGTAAAAGGTTTGAAAGGTGTAACAGGAAGAAAACCTGAAAGCAGTTGCATTATGAATCAATTGTTAGGTTAGGGTGGAAAGTAAGATGGCAAAAAGAGAATATGAAAGGACGTACAGTAAAAGCAACGAGAGGAGTTGCGGCTAGGGGCCGAAGGCACGCTGCCAAGAACCTTTAATGCCTACAGTGCACAGCATGGGGTGCACTGAAGGCACTGCGCCCCTACGGGATGCAGTCCTTAAATCGAAAGCTGGTCACTTAGGTTTAGTGTAGTGTGTGGTACCTCTGCACTAATCTAGTCCCAGAAAGAGAGATTTTAACCTTTACCATACTTGCTAGCACTGATGACCCATATATCATCGAAAATCCCTCTAAATGGCCAAATTTGGCTTAATTATTTTAATTTCCCCTTCTGGTTGTATTAACCAATTAACGTGTATGGTATCAGTCACTATATACGCAGATAATCTGCAATATTTTATCAAATAAAGCGGCATCGTTTTCGGATTTTTTCTTTTTTTATCCATATTTTAGGCAACTTATTTTAGGATGCTTTTATGAGTAACTGGTGGTTGGTATAGATTAGGCTGGCCTCATGCCATCACGGGCCATTGCGCAAAGATGCCCCCCACCCCAACCTCAACCCCGACCTCTCCGCGGTAAGGTATCGAAGTGAATATGCTAGCTGGCTCGACCTTGGGACTCGGGTAAAGAAACCGAGACTACACTAAAAGCTTTCGGTTCTATCATGCCGTCAGTGCACCCCATACGGTCTATAGGCATTACTTCAGGTTCTTTGCAGTGCGCCTTCGGCCCCTAGCTGCAACCTCCTTCGTTCCTTTAACTGTATCTCCTTTCATATTCTTTTTCTTCTATTTTACTGTGCACCCTCGCCTAACAATTGTTTCATAGTGCTACTGCTTTGAAGTTTTCCTCCTGTTACGCCTATCAAACCTTTTACTGCCAATTTCCATTTCAGCGCTGAATGGCCTCATAGGTCAACTATTAAAAAGGATAAGATGTAACATAGTAACAGCAAGCAACATTGCCGTTCACTTCTAATAAAAGCAGAAAACCCCACCATAACAGACAGCGAGCAGCATGAAAACAATTTCGGCAGAAATGAAAGAGCTCCCGATGGCACAAACGGTGATAATGCCACGCAGATGACAAAGCCGCGAGTGATAATATTAGAATGTTGGTTGTGGAGATATCCTTTCAACGATCAGATGTGAAATATTTCCAGCAGTATCTGGCATAACTGCTTCTGGTTTTATCTCCCCTCAGAGCCAAGAGATGGCGCCACCGACACACCGCGTATTTTCCGAACGGCTGTAAATTTCGGCTTCCTATTCCAATAGTTTGTTTTCTAGGTATTTACCGACAAACCACGCAATTTTTCCAATGGTTTCATAGTTTATTTTCTAAAGTATTTAACGGCAAATCAAACAAATCTCACCACAGGAGACAAATCGCCATGAACACCGACTGTTCTCAAGTCTGGCTCATGTTTCTGAAATTTAAAGTCGTCTTGATACAAATTCGATGGTAGTGAGGAAGAGATGGAAGGTAGGGGGACATCCCCATGAGAAGGGGGTGGTGGTGGGGCAAGTTGAGGAGGAGAAGGCTCCCCCCCCCACCCCCCTCTCGGGGTAATGTATTCGGGTGGAGGTGTAATCGTTAAGTGGGCCAGTATTCTTCCCCTCAAGCTACGATATGCACCCACATGTAATCAGACCCCCAAGGGGGCAATACGAACCAACTTTTATGATAGCGAGTTGCCATCATTTACCAACAACAGCCCGGGGAGAGAGAGAGAGAAGCCTTTCTCGAAGGAAAACAGATTTTCACTCATCTAACATCAGATGTCAATGTTATCTCGACCGAACGGGAGCGCCATGCGTTAAAACAAAAAGATGTCGACGTGCGCAAAACAAAGTTGCATTTTGTCGAACGCGCCAATCGATTGTGGCCAATAATAATTGTCAAAGGTATAAACTACGACGATAACTTTAAATGACATCAATCTAACTAATCCTGACCATTACAGTAAATAAAAATAAGCGGCAAAATCTACTGAAAACCGACCACTGACCATTTTGCCACAGGGCGGAAAATCCCACGGCACGGTCGATAAAGTTGGGAACTAAATTTTGCTCAAGGGACGTCCGCGGATTCCTCGGCCGCTTCTCTCTCTCTCTCTCTCTCTCTCTCTCTCTCTTTTATAGGTATGCTCCTCCAATATTAAAACAAGCATCGGCAGCGTGCTTTGATCATCCTTGGTAGCCCGGCAGTGTTTCATAAAACGAAAAGCTGGCAGAAGCACCCAGTGGCGATTTTCATTTCCAGTTTCGTTAACTATCGCTTCGGGGGCTGTGCGGCTTCAAGATCCATGCACGGATTCTGACTGCACCAGCTCAAGTGTAAACTGATACCAAATGGGGGAATAGTATAGTGTTCGCTTATGCGCTTATGCTTGGCGTTTCTTAAAAGAAGGAAATGGCGATACAGCGCCGACTACGCGAATCAATAAGTGACCGGTTGTCATGTCTCTAAATCACTGCCAAGAATGGTATACCCTGAGTCTGGGTGAACACACACACACACACACACACATGCTGGATATGGAAAAAACATTATTATTATCATCATTTTATTAAATGTAATGGCTACTTCAGCAGCGTTACACTTGAAGTAGCCATTACTTTTAATAAAGTATGCTTGAGAGAGGGTCTACTTCCCAAATACACTATTATTATTATTATAATTATTATTATCCCTCTTTTAGGCAAATGCTGTTAAAGAGAATAACAGAATTAAGTGAGTTGATTTTATATTTTGTTTCTTCTATTTTTCTTCTAATTCGCTTCTCAGGCTCAGCGATGTTTCCGAGTAACTGGCCAATATTCATATTGGGGATTTTTAAAAATTATAAAAATGCTGAAGATGATCTTTTATTACAACACTTTTAATAAAAGATCACCTTCAGCATTTTTTTTATTTTTAGAAATCCCCAATATGAATATTGGCCAGTTAGTTACTCAGATACATCGCTGAGCCTGAGAAGCGAATTGTAAGAAAAATAGAAAAAACAATATATAAAATCAACTCGCTTAATTCTGCCAGTCTCTTTAACAATATTATTATTATTATTATTATTATTATTATTATTATTATTATTATTATTATTATTATTATTATTATTATTCAGAAGATGAAACCTATTCATATTGGACAAGGCCACAGGGTCCACTGACTTGAAATTCAAGCTTCCAAAGAATATTATGGTGTTCATCAGAAAGAAGAAACTAGAAGGTAAAGGGAAATGCAGAAAAAAAGAGATTGCTTATCAATTAAGAAAAAAATAAACACTTTCTGCTTATGAAGGAAGGAAGGAATAATTCAGTGTAGACATAGCGCTGTCTCAAACATAACTCAGTGGAACAATTAACATTTAAGTAATCTGAAAAGTTGTTCGGAGCGTGCATAGCATCGCTATGAAGACTATTTCTGATGTATAATCATGCACAAATAAAACATGACTATTCTGATGTATAATTACACACAAATAAAACTTGCCTCTTTTCTGACGTATAATGCACTAAGTAAACTTGACTCTTTTCTGATTTATAATTATGCACAAATAAAACTTGACTGTTTTCTGGTGTATAATTAGACACAAATAAAACTTGACTCTTTTCTGATATCTAATTACACATAAAACTTGACGCTTTTCCGATGTATAATTACCCACAAATAAAAATTGACTCTTTTCTGGTGTGTAATTACACACAAATAAACCTTAGGCGTCTTTTGTGATGAATAATTACACACAGATAAAACATGACTTTTCATAACAATTTAAGATTTTAATATTATAACTGCAATTGAATAAGGCATTCCTCAACGTTTAGGGTAATATTGTACTGATCACCAACATCTTGAGTTGATTACTTTACAAATAAAGTTAGGAAACTAAAATATCTTCCTAATTCAAAGTCGAAAAAAGGGCAAAACACGATTTCCTGCCTTTTATTATGACTGTCACAGGAGGCACATGTCAGTTTCGCTTAAATAAAAAAAAATAAGGCTTCTTTGTCTAGATAAAACTAAAAACTAAAAAAAAAATAAGACTAATAATTCAACCAAGACCAGAAAAAATTGACATATTCGGTGAAGTACGAGAGCATTTTCAAGCCATTTTAGTAAACCGCCTCTGTCTGCCATTTTATGGCTCCTCATTTGACATAAATGGGGCTATTAAGGGAAGGCCAGGCGTAGGGGGGGAGAGGGAGAGAGAGAGAGAGAGAGAGAGAGAGAGAGGGAGATATGGTTACAAGGCACACAGCAGCAGCAGCGCCGTTACGAGGTGAAATGAAGCCCCACAGCATCGCATCATGACTACGCATCAACCGGACGTTCAGAAGTCTCCATGTTCCTAATTTCTGGGAATGCGTTGGGAGTAAACTTGCACGGTGGAGACTTTGAGTCGGATCTGTGTCACGCAGCCTATTAAGGAATTGAATTGAATATCGAATTTAGGCCAAAGGCCAAGCACTGGGACCTGTGAGGCTCAATGTTTTTTATCCTTCATTCACGTGGTTGGTCAGTTGCACCAAACTGATCTTAAGCCAGCACGGGCTCTTGTCCCAAGAGGAGGAGGAGGAGGCCTGGCGTGAGCCTCAGGACTCGCACCACCCAACAACATGATTACTCAGATTTATCTCGTTTTAGTTTTCTTCATATATGATATTGTGATGCAAAATGTCTGTACAATGACAGCCTCTTGAATGACATACTTTTTACACGATTCATTGTAAATCCTATTATCCTGAATGACTCGTAATCTCGTATACATTGTACCGATTCATTTGTAAATATTATCTTGAATGACTCGTATATTTTCACTTGCTTCATAGTATATATCTTGAATAACTTGTATACTTTTTACGCAATTCACTGTAAATATTATCTTCAATGACTCTTACACTTTTTACAAGATTCATTGTAAATATTATCTTGAATGACCTGTATACTTTTTACATATTCATTGTAAATATATTGAATGACATATTTTTTTACTCTATTCATTGTAAATATTATCTTAAATGACCTGTATACTCTTACACGATTCACATTAAATATTATCTCGAATGACCTGTATACTCTTACAAGATTCACAGTAAATATTATCTTGAATGACCTGTATACTTTTTACACGACTCGCTGTAAATATCTTGAACGACCTGTATACTTTTTACACGACTTACTGTAAATATCTTGAATGACTCGTAAACGTTCTACAAGATTCATCGTAAAACATTATTCAAGTTTAAATACTATGCACTATAGGACCAGCATTTACAATTTTTCTTGTCATTTACCATATGGCTATGGGTGTGCGACTAATTAGTTTTTCTAAATTCAACATTGTCAAAAAAAGCCAAGGAGATATAGCAAAGGCGAAGACAGAACGCGGGAGAACATAACCGTAAGAAGAGGAATGGAAGGAAAAGAATAATGTTATATAAGACGAATTAGACATTTTAAAAAATGTGTTAAAAAGAGCTTGCTCCTCCACCAAGGTTCAAAACGAGAATGGTGAATCAAGGATGATTGTTTATATATATATATATATATATATATATATATATATATATCTATATATATATATATATATATATATATATAAAATATATAATGACTAGTAAAAATGCTGTTTCAACAGAATTCCATCTAATAAAAGGAACCCATAAAAACGCCAAAATATAGAAAGTAAGTACTTACTTTCTATATTTTGGCGTTTTTATGGGTTCTTTTTATTAGAGATATATATAATATATATATATATATATATATATATATATATATATATATATATATATATATATATAATATACAGACCCACCATTTTTTTCAATACGAACTAACATTTCTAACATTCAAACATTAACATTTTCTTTTTTGGCCTGAGCCGCCTCTCTCCATCCGAGGCATCCAGGAACGCTCCTCCCCTCACTCACTGCACGAAGGCCCTTCCTTCCTTCCACCCATCCATTATTCTTGGTATTGCCGAGGAATTCCTTAATTAAATATATAAGCGTCAGACAAGGTGGTGCATTTAGGATACCATCTCTTTGGCTCGGCCTCTTGCAGATGGCCCCCTGTCCCTCGCCCAATTTAAGGAAACAACCCCAGTCATCTTCAGACACGACCGTCTTCTTGGCAGGTTCCCTCCTCTCTTTGGGGGGCTGACACGAGGGTATCGACCTGCTGCTATAAGATCTTACAGGTCCCGGGTATACTCACTCTTTCCCGGCTATCGACCCGAGTCCATGGGGCACCCCGGCTCAGCTCCACTTTGCTTCTTGGAGCCATCATCAGTTAAAAAAAGGGTCACGATTCTCAGGCTGAATTCGATACGCCTCGGATTTTCGTCTTGGTACATTCATTTATGGTTTTGTTTTCGAATTATATCATCTTTATAAAACTTCCTTGGAAGCTTTACAATGAAAAAGGGTCACGATTCTCAGGCTGAATTCGATGCGCCTCGGATTTTCGTCTCAGTACATTCACTTATGGTTTTGTCCTCGAATCAAATCATCTTCACAAATCTTCCTTTGGAACCTTGGAAGCTTTACAATGAAAATACGATTAAACTGTGGGAACTTACTATTAAGACCATTTTTTTTTCTAATATTTCCTCCTGCGAATAACATTGCAATTTTAGTACTGATAAAGCTGACGACTAACCATGAAAATTTATCTGTGACCTTCTTAAGCTTGGAGTGAGCCTCTTGGCTCCGGATCCCCTACACAAACTTCCAAATCTTTCCATGAAAATTAAAGGAAATCTCATGTGTCTGCATCTTACACCAATTTGAGCAGCTTAACTTTCAGGTTGAATGATCTACCTCCACATCCATAAATTTTGTACATTGTAAATTTCCCGCGAGACGGAACTTTACTGGCTCTATTAACATGACAGCAATGCATTTAAAGCGAAACTATTCACCTCTCTGTAACAACTTATTAATAGCCTAAAAAAAATTAAGATTACAGAGGCCATTCATCCTGAAAAAGACCAGCCAATGGAGTTGAAAAGTGTTTTCGGGAGAAGGTCCTTGGTCTGCAAAGGGTTGGAATGCAGGAATACTCGGGACAAATCTCCTGTGTTTACGAACTTCCCTGAAATTTCTTGGCCATTTGACGAAGAAGGGCTCGACGACTGAATCACCTCCATTCCTAAAGTAGATTCACATCAACCGTGCATCTGATGTCTACACCAGTCCCTTTCGACGCTCCTAATTGGCTGTTGATAAGTCAATGACAGGGCTGGAAACTCTCAGTCTCTCTAGAGAGTTCACACAGGCAAGACGTATGTTCCACCTCTCCTGAGGGATACTTTTGAAAGACGTATCCCTCAGGAGCGGTGGAACATACATCCTACCTATGTGAACTCTCGAGAGAGACTGCGAGTTTCCCAGCCCTGTGCGTGGCTTATCAACAGCCAATCAGGAGCGTCGCAAGGGACTGACCTAGACATCATATGCACGGGTGATGTGAATCTACTATCGCGACCCGTCGGTAATGAATGTATCGATTGATAAAACGCCTCAATGCTCAGAAAACAATAATTATTACGTCTTTTAAAAGTATCCCTCAGGAGAGGTGGAACATACATCCTGCCTATTCGCTACTATCACACAAACTCTCTACTCCATCAGCTGTTGCTTATTCTACTTGGAAATGGTTGATATATCAACAGGCCAGAATAGAATAGAATATATAATATTCAGGCCGAAGGCCAAGCGCTGGTACCTATGAGGTCATTCAGCCGTGAAACGGAAACTGACAGTAAAAGGTTTGACAGGTGTAACGGGAGGAAAACCTCAAAGGAGTTGCACTATGAAGCAATTGTCTGGAGAGGGTGGAAAGTAAGATGGAAGAAAGAGAATGTGAACGGAGGTATAGTAAAATGGATAGAAAGGGAAGCTGCAAAGAACCTTACGTAACGAACCCCTGCGGAGTCAACAGGCTTAAATTAATTAACAGAGATCAAAGACATCGAGAAGAAGCTGCCGAAGATGCTTTGCAGCGACTTTACATAAACTGATAAAGATGATCGATCGTATCTCATACCGTCTGATACCATCAACATCTCCTTGATATTCTTCTTTTACTGGAACTGACATGCAGGTCATAAGAATTTTATTATGAAAGTAAGGTCATCATCTTGAAAGGTAATTTCAAACGAAGATTCTTTTATTCAAATTTAGCCCTGAAAGCGGAATATGCACGGAGTACCCATAAAACTGTTGAATTGCTTATATATTGGACCGTACATGGAAGAGGAGTCTTTCTAATCGTCTTGTCCGAAAGCGTCTGATTTTCTAGATGCCCAAAACCCTCCGGTTAAAGCAGAGTATCTTTCGGGGAATAGAATACAAAATGTAATAAAAGAATGTTTTCCAAAGGCCAAGCGCTTGGACCTATGAGGTCATTCAGTGCTGAAAGGGAAATCTACAGTAAGAAGGTCTGAAAGGTGTAACTGGAAGGAAACCTCGCAGTTGCACTGAAAAAAATCTGTTATAGAGGGTGGAAAGTCAAATGGAAGAAAGAGACTATGAACAGAAGAACAGTAAAAGGAATGCAAGAGGTTGCAGCTAGGGGCCGAAGGGATGCTGCAAAGACCGTTAAGTAAAGTGTACTGACGGCACTACCCTACTAAGAGGGATTATTTTTACATACATTTATTGTTAAAATATTTCTTTTACATGCATTTATTGTTAAAATATTAACTTCGACATTAATGACGGTTTCATACTCACCTGAAAAGACGATTACAATGATTGCTTCCAGATAACTTGACAAGAATAGGCACATGCTCGTCGAATTTCATCGTTTTGCAAATCACGACTGTTTCTAGAAAAACATACCCGAAGATGAATTCACCCGTCAATCTTTATTCGCGGGTTTTCGTAATGTTATTAAATTATGCTACTAATTACTCTGGGAACAGGTTTCCATGGCCTTAAGCTGTAAAGATTAGGCCCCGTCCACACGGTCGAGCTTTGCTCGACGAATTTTGTTCGATGTGACGTCAGAAGCGGGAAAAGTCAGAACCTTGCCCGCTGTTTCTCCGCTTCTGACGTCACATCGAACAGAGTTCGTCGAGCAAGGCTCGACCGTGTGAACGGGCCTTTAATAAGGCTCCCTGCCTGCTGTGATATCACAGCATTAACGTTAAGCTCTGTAACACAGGTGACTTAAAGTTCTGTAAACTTCTCTACTCTGAAGATCTCAGAAGAAAGGTTCAGGGAGAGCAGTCAAGGGAATCAAGTGAATGCCAGCAAGAACTGACGTGATTACCAGCGCTTCGTCCCTGGGTCAACACTTGTACCTTGAGCAGTTATGGAATACTTTGACCTTTTGATTTCTTGCGTACGGTGTCATGAAAGTCGAAATACGGTTTTGCTAATTCTATAGAAGTATACCAAAAAAGTAGCCTAATCGTAATGCGGCAGTTTTTTTCCTTGTTTAAAAAACTATAGAAAAGTAACAAACGAAGAAGGCTAAAAAAAAACTAATCTGGAGCCTGTGGCAGCCAAAGAATAAGATCATAAGTTAAAAGTGGTGCCTATGTCTGTTTATTTTGTGGCTAGGCTGTGGGCTTGGCTACATTGAGGAGTGGAGCAAATCACAGAGAGAGAGAGAGAGAGAGAATGTGTGATAAACACTGCAACCTCTGCAACCTGCAAAATCTGGCTCGTAAGAATTGAGAAATGATGTTGACTTGAAGGTATAAACGACAGAAGAAGTTTATAGGATCACCAAGTGTGTTAGGAACAAGCACAGACTCTGAAAAAGTTACGTAAACAGATATAAGTGGGAGCTGTTGGAGGGAAGGAGGTGTGAAGTGATCCTACCAAATTAAGCTGTTTTTTCTCTTCGGTCTTTCTCAGCGCTTTCATATGCTTATTCACGGAGCGTCTTGCGTGCGCACTCAGCTATGCAAATGTTTTCTTTTGCGTTCAGGTTGTGTCAGCTGTTTCTGAAGGTAGGAACATTTTTCGTTAGAAGATAGAATTAGTTTTGTTTTGTTTTTTGTTTGTTTGTATGGCGTTTTTACGTTCCATGGAACCAGTGGTTATTCAGCGAAGGGATCAACGGCTTTACGTGACTTCCGAACCACGTCGAGAGTGAACTTCTATCACCAGAAATACACATCTCTCACACCATAATGGAATGCCCGAGAATCGAACTCGCGGCCACCGAGGTGGTAGGCCAAGACCATACCGATCACGCCACTGAGGCGCTTGAAAAAAGGATATAATTATAGAATACTATAGGATTTAAGCCAAAGGCCAAGCGCTGGGACCTATGAGGTCATTCAGCGATGAAACAGAACTTGATAGTATGAAGGTTTGAAAGGTGTAACAGGCGGAAAACCTCAAAGCAGTTGCACTTGGAAACAATTGTAAAGAGAGGGTGGAAAGTCAAATGAAAGAAAGAGAATATGAAGGGAGGTACAGTAAAAAGGGAGGAAAGACGCAGCTAAGGGCCGAACCTGATGGCACTTCGGTCAGGTTTCTGTTAGAAGAATGACTGAATGTTTCTCCTCCTTTTGTGAATTTGAATCATGACCACAGACGTGGAATCTAACATCTAGGCCATAAGGCTAAGCACTGGTATACCTATGAAGTTGTTCAGCGCTGAAACGGAAATGACTTTTTCTCTAAAACGTTGCGAGATTGCTGTCCGTGCTGTCGAGGCGTTTCTCAAGATATGGAAAGTTATGTATGTATCGAGAGTTGCAATTGGTAAAACCTACACGATCTGGAAAAACGATTCCTCAAACGTTCAAGATTGATAACAATGTATAAATGAAAGACTGTAGATGGCCAATTTGAAGTGTATAGACATCAGCGATGACACAAATATTTCCCAGACGTCCTTAGCTCTTTTTTTTTTTTTTTTTTTTTTTTTATCTGCCAGAGGAAGAGCGCGCCACGTGAAGAACTCTACTCGCAAACCAGCAGGCCGTACCCAAGGAATTCCGGAAGGGAATATACCACTAATAACGACTGCTCGCATTTTTTTTCAGGTAAAGAAAGACGATTGAGTAGAGTTCTGAAGCAGCGATTAGAAGAAATTCATGTCATTCCAGAAGCAAAACTTCGTTTTATTATTACTATTACTATTATTATAATTCAGTAGATGAAATCTATTCTTATGGAACAACCCCACCACAGGGGTCATTGACTTGAAATTCAAGCTTCCAAAGAATATTATGGTGTTCATTAGGAAGACGTAAGAGGAAGTAAAGGGGAATACAGAGAGAAGATATCCCACTTATTGAAAAAATAGATTAATAAAAAACACAAAAGAACGAAGTTTCATTACACCTGCAAGATGCCAAGGCAATTTGAAGCGGATTTCAAGCCTCCACACTGTCAATTACTACAGGACTGGGAAGCACCGAGTTCCCAACTAAAAATCAGAAGGGAGGTACAGTCACTCATATAAGTTCATGGATGTCCGGGTGTTTGAGAGAGATTTCCATTTCACCCCTTTCTGGATGACAGGTGGCGAAACTAGCAAAATGTTCAAGTTTCAACTACCTGACTCGATGTGTGCCAGTCTACTATACAGACCCGTTGTCCAGAAAGGGGCTGGTTGGAATTCAGCTTTATGCCCGGAGACATCCATGAACTTATATGAGTGACTATACAGGGACACGTTTCACTGCCTTGTGTTACAGCTGAAGAAGGAACCGAGGTCAAAGGACTATATCTCTGGTTATATATGCTATACTGTTGCACAAAAGCTCCGAATGAATCTACACTACTTCCAGAACTGTATCTAGCAGGATGTGTAGTTCTGTGAACAGAAACGAGTCTTAGAGCTTCACGACTAGCTGTAGTAAACTTCGCCTTTTGGTAAATAATATAGACATAGGTTCATATTGATAAATAATATAGACATAGGTTCCTATGTTATATAGATATATATATATATCTATATATAGATATATATATATATATTATATATATTATATATATATATAATTATATTATATAATTATATATATATATTATATATATAATATAATATAATATACATAAATATATATAAGTATATCTATAATTTATATATATATATAGATAATATGATATAATATATAATATACATACATAAATACACACGTACACGCAATACCATTTATCATATGATGCATGAACTATAAAAAAACTGTAAGATATGTAATGCTATAAGATTTTTCAAAGTGTTCTTTTTCAAAATATTCTAAACTAATAACTACTGATCTTAAAATTTACTTTTTCAAGCAACGTTTCTTCAAAGCGCACCGAGATACCTAAAAGTACTGTTCTATTATGCATAAACAACATTTTACCTTTTATTTCCCAGTAGGATTCCGCCCATTGTCCAAAGAAATTGGTTCTGGTACATTATTATAACGGGTGAACAATGTCCCGTTCAATTAACGGCTCCGCCTGCTCTATTTTGTTGTTAGTTTTGAGACACTTAGAACAGGCTGAATTTATTTCTGCACTAAATGGAATGCAACTTATGGAACTATGAGGCTTCCATTACAAAGTAGGAAGAGCCTGCGTTAAACATATAAAAGCTTGGAGATGAGGAACGTTGGGGCAGTACAATTGATATGCTTGAGAGAGAGAGAGAGAGAGAGAGAGAGAGAGAGAGAGAGAGAGAAGAGAGAGAGAGAGATTAGCAAGATGGAAGATTTCATTATGGTAGTTAAAAAGATACTGTTGTTGTGTATGTGTATGTGTATGTATATATATATATATATGTGTGTGTGTGTGTGTGTATGTACATACATATGTATTTATACACATGTGTATATAAATATACTATATATATATATATATATATATATATATATATGTGTGTGTGTGTGTGTGTGTGTGTGTGTTTACGTTTTTGTTACTGGATAATAGCTCCATAAACACACACACACATATATATATATACATATATATACACATGTGTATATAAAATATACTATATAATATATACTATATATATATATATATATATATATATATATATATATAATAATATATAATATATATCATGTGTGTGTGTGTGTGTGTGTGTGTTGTGTGTGGTGTGTGTTTCGTTTTTGTTATGGATAATAGCTCCATAAACACACACACACACACACATACATACATATATATATATATATATATATATATATATATATATATATATATATATATTACGTACGTTTTTTATATGGATAAGAGCTCCTCACACTTATATGCATTTGTATATTAAATGTATATATATATAATAATATATATATGATATATATATATACATATATAATATATATATACATATATATATATACTATATATATATATATATATAAAAATGTTTATATACATATGTATATAAGCGTGTGGAGCTCTTATTCATAACAAAAACGCCCGAATGTCTGGTTAGTGAACATTTCACTGAAAAGACGACGGGACAATACGAGAGAACTCTGGAATATCTAAACAAAAGACAGACAGATGATATGTCTAGATAATATGTCTGCTTACTTGTGGCCATGAGAGCGGATTCAAAAACCCAGAAACATGTTAGAAACGGTAACTGAATTGGACGCGGGATCAACACGTATAGTAAAGGCACACACACACACACACACACACACACACACACAGGAATAAGGTATTGAATATCTCTTCTGCGGGAGACAAACACAAACATAACTCTGGGCCGAGTGCGGTTTGGGGAGATCGCCTGTTACGAGGGTTCAAGCTGGAAGCGATCTCTCGTTATAATCTGTCAATTTCTTCCCCCTTCATGGACAAAAATATCGGAAAACAAAATGAGAGCTGACAAAGAAAAAGGCGGAAGAATGGAAGACGGCATTCAGTAACCAGGATGTAGGCTACGCCTTCCTTTTTAAGGGTTTCCTTTTCATTATCATCGAAGCCGGAGTAGACGCTGCGGTTCGGAAGGAATCATCTTTCACAGACTTTTGTTTCATTTCTTCATTTCGAACACAACAAAAAAACATCAAGAAGCAATAAGAGCCATAAGTGTGCTTGTGTGTCGGCACACATAGAAAATCTTCCTTGATTTCAGAGTGTCCTCAGAGAAGCTTTCTTAATTTCGGGTGCCTTCGATGTCGTCTGACAAATTATGTTTTGACGCAACGAAGAGAAACTGCGGAAAAAACAAAAGCATTCAGACAAAAACAGAGGCGCTGTAACAGCACCGTTTAGGTGGACGTAAACTTGTCTCCAGAACTCGCTGTAAAACCTATTGATTTATGTGCAACGACCATCAAGTCAACGACCCTTCATGCTCAAATGACGTCAAAATGTCATTCTACAGTTTACCTGTGAACTCGATGTCTCGCGATATGGTACTGTTGCGAATATTTGTCTTTATGATAAGTGTATGCATATATATATATATATATATATATATATATATATATATATATATATATATATACACATATATGTAAGCGAATACCACAGGAAAATGATAGGCAGAAATCCAAACGCTTTCGTCTTTACTAGGACATAGTTGTTCCTTGACAATGTCTTGGTAAAGACGAAAGCACTTGGATTTCGGCCTATCATTTTCCTGTGGTATTCGCTTATATATATATATATATATATATATATATATATATATATATATATATATATATATCGAACTACAAATGTTCTTTAATATCTAATTCCCTCTACCCCAGAATTAATATATTTTCATATATGTTTAACCGAGGGGGAATTTATTAAGCGATAATAGAATTGCTGACCGACAGGCGCGAACCATCAACCTCTCAATTCCAGGAGTGGCAGTGAAGCCTTAGCCAACCTCGTGCATATGTATATATATATATATATATATATATATATATATATATATATATATATATATATATATATGACTGGTAAAAGGTTCTGTTAAAAAAACAGAAATTCCAGTCTAGTTATAAGGAGCTCATAAAAACGTCAAAATATAGAAAGTAAGTACTATATTATATACTATATATATTATATATATATATATATATATATATATATATATATAGTATAGTGTATAAAATATATATATGCATAAAAGTTTGCTAGTTTCACAGGGCTTTATCATACTGTGGATTCAATGGGCGACAAATATCCTGAAATGAATCCATCATAATGACCTCTTGAGAGTTATCAATGTATGGGCGAGTTTTCATTTTTCCCTTTAAGACTAGAATGGAACTTATTTTAACAAATAGGTCTCCTTAACAATATTTCTATATTATTATTATTATTATTATTATTATTTCAGTAGATGAAACCTATTCACAAGGACCAAGCACAACCAAAGGGGCAACAGTGACTTGAAATTCAAGCCTCCAAAGAATGTTGGTTTCAACCTCCCACCACAGACTCCACACTGCAGCAGTGACTGTTTATGATACAGAGCCAGTGATTTTTCATCGCCCTGGGATAGACGCGAACCCCCCGCGACATCTGAGAGGCATACCACGACACTAACCACTATACCAGCAGATGGAAAAAATCTTCTAATGATTTTTTCCATCAAACGCAATATGAAAAAGGACACGCACGAATGTTTTCTTTATTTATGTAATAAAGCGCCTCCGTGGCGTGGTCGGTATGGTTTTGGCGTGCCACTTCGGTGGCCGCGAGTTCGATTCTCGGACATTCCATTGAGGAGTGAGAGATGTGTATTTCTGGTGATAAAAGTTCACTCTCGACGTGGTTCGGAAGTCACGTCAAGCCGTTGGTCCCGTTGCTGAATAACCACTGGTTCCATGCAACGTAGAAACACCATACAAACAAGCAAATGTCTGTAATAATGTGGTG